>NC_056747.1:195056930-195159430 GCF_019279795.1 Protopterus annectens
GCTGTGCAATGAAAAAGCACGCACTTACAATGCTAGATATTTGGTGATTAAAGGAAATGTAATCAATTCCCAGCTCCCTAACTAGTAGATTCATTTTCAGGGTGGTGTTGTCAAAGGATATAGTTACAAGGGATTCCTCGTTTGCCAAAGGATTCCATCATATTTTCCTGATATTGTTTTGCTCCATGTTTTTCGCACCAGTTACTGGTTAAGAAAGGCCCTCCTGTGGAATTCCGGATGTCTGTTGGGAAGTTCAGGACAGCATCAAGTTTACAATCAACTGCAAACCTGGGTCAGCCATAACCCTTAACAGAAGCTTTGATAGAGAAATAAATCTCACAGGGAGTGGCCAAGGACTAAGCCCTATGGTACACTGATGGTGACAGGTCCTTTGGAGGAGATACAACAGCCCACACTAATTTACTGGGTTTTATTTTGAGCCAATGAGTCATCTAATGAACTATAGGGAACATTTAGCTGGGAAGAGTTTGTCTAGAATACCAGAGTATGGGATGATTATGAACACCTGTGCAAGCTCCAGATATGTTGTGTGTACTAATCCGCCCTCATCCACTGCTTCAGTAAACTTCCTGAAGTAGTCAACCAGTTTAAATAGGTAGAATCTGCAATTAAATTGGCCTGGTTCAATGGTTTGAAGGTTCTCTGCTCTTACTTAATACCTCAAGAATACCTTCTACAGCCTTAAAGATGAGGCTGGTCAGACTCGCAGATCTATAATTTCCCTATTCTGCTAGTACCCTACTTTTGTGCAGGAGGATGACAGGCTTTGTGGTAGATGAATGGACGAAAAACTTGAGGCCAACACTGAACAGCCCCTGTAGGAAGTCTGGCAGGTTCTGTTTCAGGCTTGCCAGTAAGAAGCCTGGTATTTCATCTAGCCCCACAGAAGCCGTGTTTTTGGACTTTAACTGTGCCTCAAGGACTTGTTCATGGGAGACTGGAGGGTTTATATATGGGTACAAGATCTAGAAATGTAGAAAGGGAGCCAAATCTGCTAAAGACTGGTAATGTGATGTAGTTTACCATCAGCTCTACAGAGGGCTGAGCATAGTTTCTAAATAAAACTTTGTGGCCGTCCTGTGCCTCAGTGGCAGTGTCTACCTCATCTCACTTTGGTTGATCTGATCAGAATCTGGGTGTTTCCTGTTGAGTTTAGCAAAAGCCATTTTGCATTGAGAAGTACACTAATTTTTTATACATACAATAAACTTTCTATTATGAAGCATGTTTATATTTGGGTTCCACCTCATGGGTTTCTTTGAAGCTGGTATTGTATTCACTTTGGCGGGGGACAGATGCATCTATGCAGCTATTCACATGTATAAAATCTGTCAGTATGGATTCCACATAAACAGTGGAGTAAGAGTTGGAAGAGAATGTTGCATTTAACCAGATCACTTCATTCAGTAGATTAGCCTTTGTATAATCTCCCAATACAGGCAAATCAGAAGTATGCCTCTGGCTTCAGTCTTAAAGGGTGAATGTGAAAATATTTGTGATGTACTTTACTAGGGAGGGAGTTAAAACTGGCAGAAAGCAAAGCTGTGCCATACTGATGAAGACCAAGTCAGGATTTTATCACCTGGAAAGTTTGTATTGAAACCCAGAAATCTTGACATTCATATTGTAGGCATGGGCCGCATGTGGCCCTCTGAGCTCTTCCATGCGGCCCTCAACCTCTAACTGCAACATCAATGTACGCATGCCCGAAAACACTTTTTGTTTTGTGTTTTTCGCTCCCGTGACCTGTTAATGCTAATGTCAGTGTGCGCATGAGCCAAAGCACCCTTCTAGTTTTGTTTTTGAGCCAAAAAAGTGTCAGTGTGTTTATGCTATTTTGCGCCGAACAATCAGTGTGTGTGTTCTCGCTGAAGAGGGACTAGTGTATGGATCTGCCACTGTTGCATTTGAAAGGGACAGCAATTACCTGTGTTAATAGGTTAAGTACGGAGTGAGTGCATGCATGAAAGCAGAATTGTGTGCGTGAAAGTAGAAAAGTGTGTGTGTATGTGTGCATATATGTGTGCATGACAGAGACGCATGTAGAAAGAGGCTAACAATGATCAGTCTACCTACTGAACACAAACAAGTTAGCTCACAAATACATCATACATTGAGTGCACTTTCATTAAATTGCGGCTTTCCTGATAGGGAGAGCGCTGTATTGAACATGAACTCATACCTCTTAACTGTATGGATTTTCAAAGAATGTCTGGATTTTTGCCTCATCTTCCAATTTGTGTCTTTTGCTTAGGAAATAAAAGTAGTCATCCAAGGTAATGCAGTTCCAGGGAGTAGGAATGAGACAGCAGCCTAGGGTTAATGGGTCAGTAGTGGACTGACTATGTGGGACTGTAGCATATAAAGCTGTATTTTTTTTTTCAGACAAAAAAGCACCTAGTACTGTTTTTTCATTGGTGGGTTCTAAGCAGTGGTAGATTGGACAACAGTAAGCATAGCTTTGGCGGATCATCAATACTGGCAAATCAAGTGGGCACAATGTCATTTTTTAAATGTTGAGGATTTTAGTGTGTATGTGTGTGCTTATGTGTTGGGAGTGCTGCAACAGTAGATGATTATTAAAGACAGAGACTTACGGACTGTGGAGAATATGTTTGTTTCAAGACCGAATACTTGGGTATGCATGCCATAAGTAGATTTTTTTTAAAGAGAGATAGCTTCTTGCCATTTACAGTGGATTCATATTTACATTTAATGGACAATGTATTAGCGTGGGCCTGTGGGGTTCTGAAGGATGCCAAGTCTACCACTGCCAACGTCTTGTAAGGTGCCCTGGAAATGGATATTGGGATGTTACTGAAAAAATATAGTAAGTAGGCTTAGAAATGTAGTTTAATTAAACAAAGTGTACTTTCAATTTACAGGCTATAATTTAATTTCAGATACTGGTAGATTGTATACCATTAGACTTAATTATGGAGAGCTGTCATTCTGGGGAAACAAGCAGCCCTAGTTTCAGTGAAAGCGCTGTGGTTGCTTGCAGGTAGGAAGTTGCAGGATGTTGATGCAATGTGTTTTATTTATTATTTTTAATGCATTTGTCATTTCAAAGCATGGTTTTCTTTGATGCAAAAGAAGGTAGGACTGAATGAGCCATATAATGTTTAACTGACAATAATGGGATAAGAAAGATTATAAGTGATACATAATGTTTGCAGCTACAGTTGTTTCAATGGTGTCTTTGATGCATAACTATTTTTGGGCCTGTGCCCCACTTTTATTTTTCGCTTTGCCCAGATTTCTTGCTCTAAGGCCGAGAAGTATGGTTCCATACTAAATCAGAAGTTGTATTTATCTTAGAAGACTTTTCGGCATAATTATGAAAAACAGAGCCTTTTTAATATCTCTGCTCATTTCCAATATAAACTGCCATGTAACCTTGCACATAACCATCTTATTAAGCTACTTTACTTCTTTTGGAATTGACAGGTATGATTCATATGTTCGGTCATAAGCATAGAGTGCTAATGTGACTGATTTCTTGCAGCAGTCTGTGGTTTACATAATCACAATAACTTTTGTGTTTCTGGGTATGTAATCAATTTAACAGTTTTAAAGATATTTTCCAAAAATAAATAAATATATAATAAATAAATAATTCTCTCTACACTTTGAGCTATTGACAAAGCCTGGGAATTTGTTTTTTTTTCAAAAGCGAAGGTCAGCATTACAGCTCAGTAAAAACTGTCAGTCTGTGAGTAACTTCTGCACAAATTAAAATGTCTGAATGTCAAATGGCTTTACATTGGAGGGAAGCTTATTTTTATTTATTTATTTTTTTTACATTTGTTTACCGGGAAAGTCCGACTGGACACAGGTCCATTTTCAGCAGGGGCCTGGGGAAAAAAGCTCCAAAAATAACACAAAACAATATAATACAATACACGAGAGAGAGAGAGCGCAAATTATGGATGTAGTACTCATACAATATGGCAGAGATTAAATCTCGTAACAGTGAGAATCATTGAGGTATAGAATAAACTTAAAAACATTTTTTTTACAGTTATAATTACAGCAAGGCAAATATCAATGAGTAAAGTTTTTAGGAGAAAGCTGTTTATACATAGCTGAAGCTCCGAAACAATCTTTTGGTATGGATTAACCTGGGGATTGACACAAGTTATATGTTTACACCAGTATGTAGCATTATAGTTTATGGTTTTCTTACTAATTTACTTTTTGCCGAGCAGTTTGTTGATTTATTGATGGTCCTTTTGGTGGTGGTAAATTACATGGATGAATCCATCTCTATTACGATTTTTTTTCAGATATTTTGACTTCCAGACAATTTCATTCAGTGAGTGGGTGGCATGTGACTACTGAGGTTGTTTTGCAAATGGAATTCTTAGTTAAACATGCCCCTCTTCTTGGACAACTAGACTTGAGTAACCAATATTAGATCTTAGCCATCCAGCTGGGAAAGGTTAGTATGTGGATTTTCCATCTGGTTTGATGAAGGCTATGCTACTTACCCAAGGACTACATTTATGGCTATCCATCCAGCCATCGTGTTGCTGAACTACATTGTTTGATAATGAGAGAAGCTTTTTACAGAAGTTGAAGGTTTTTGTGTCAAGAACCTGTACATAAAAAGTGGCTTATGTTGCAGTTAAGGCTGTGGTCTTTGTAGTGAGCATTTTAAGTATAACCAGTATTTCTGAGGTAGAGGAAGTCTCTTAAGGCATAATCTTTCTTAGCCTGGAAAGCAAGCCAATGATGAAATTTATAGGGGCCAGTGAGAGACAGAGGAAAGCAAGAAGTGTTTTAGTCTGTTTGGATAACTAAGTGAACTTAGTCCTTTGACCTTTTTTGTCAGAAATGGTTGTAGTCTTTCTTTTGGCAGGGTGTTTTGCTGAGGCACATGCCAAAAGGGGCATTGTACTCAATAATGGCTCTTGTAAAGGAAGAATACAGGGATGTTATGACCTTGTCCCTGGATGAGATACCCTTACTAATGAAGTGGGCCATTGTAAAAAGCTTTCCTTACAATGGAGACAACGTAGGGGTCAAATGTCAGGTTTCTATCAACCTGGATGCCCAAGTACCATATAACTTATTGCGTGCTTACAACATTGTTATTAATGTGATAATTTGTGGGGACATCACTCTCCTCAAAGGGGATGATGCATTTTTTGGCATTTAGCTTGACACCATATCTCTGGCACCAGTTATTTGTTTGGGCGAGACCCTCTTGTAGCTTATTCAGAATTGTTTTATGGATTATAGTATTGTAGGACTAGCTGGACTGCTGGAATGGTTTTCCCAGTGAGAAATGCTAGTGCTGTAGTGAATATCTGTTTATTTGTACAAAAAAATAAATAAATATATATATATATATATATATATATATATATATATATATATATATATATATATATATATATATATATATATATACACACACACACACACACACACACACACACACACACACACACACACACACACACACACACACACACACACACACACACACACACACACACAATTTATTTATTTACTAAGATGTTAGAGTTGACTGTTAGATTAGAGAATTAGAATGAGGATTTTAAGGCAAATATTAGGCATTTATTCATTGTTCAAATGCACCTACAATACAGCCAGGGGGTCAACTGTGGTCTTCCAGAGCAACAAGAGTTAACTATATGATATATTTTATATGCGGCCCCAAGACCATTTCTGTTCACTCAATGCGGCCCCAGCAAGCCAAAAGGTTGGACACCCCAGGATGTATATGTTGACCAGTTACAGGAGAAGTAGTTGATGTTCCTAGGAGAATGGGGTATGGCTCAATTACACAGGGACTCCATACTGGTGTGGTAGGCATTATGGACAGAGGGAGAAAGAGGGTTCCTACAGTTAGCCACAATAAGATAAGGGGTCTTGTTAATGGCAAGCTGGATGAGGACGAGTTCCAGACTGTTTGACTAGTCTAGTGGTGAAGTGTTTTCAGTTTTAGAAAACTGATCTCCACCTGGTTTGGCACCTATGTCTCTAATGGACACAGGTAACTTGTACATGGTTCAAACTCCCAAACCCCTGCTTACACTTATCAAGGGTATCAAAACTTGTCTGAGACTTGGGATGTATGGCTAGGCTTAAAAAGGCCCTTGCGGTCGTTAGCCTAGTAAACACCTATGAACCTATTTAGAGCCTTCATCTTGTACTGCAGGTCTGAACATGTCGTAGGCATTGAAACAATGCACAGGGGCTGCTCTTGATGGGTTTGAACAAAGTCTCTATAATGATGTATATATTTAGGTTTTCCACAGTAAGGAGTGCTTAAGTGGAGTTTAAAGCCCATAGCACTGAGAAACAATACCTTTATGATATTTTGATTTTTTTTATGGTAGCTGCTTTTAAGAACTGACATCACCTTAAAATGTATTAAGTCTACAAAGTTTTAGCCAATATACGAAAATCTTGGAGTAGAATGCATGCACACCATTCCTGGTAGTACTCCCCATCTTCTTCCAGACGTATGCATGTATGGATGTGTAAATTTCAAAACACACACACAAATTGAAGTCAATCTTCAGGTTCACACCTGCCTCAGACACATTCCAAGCTCTATCAGGTTTCTCTTCACATAGTCCAAAGAAGCAGAGACACTTACACAAACATGTACTACGAGTGTTGTGTGCACTTGTAGTTCATGATGCAGTGAAGATCCCTGGATTTCTCCAAGTGGATGGGAGGCAAGAGCCTGAGAAGAGGAGACCCTTTAAAGCAAGTGCAAGGCCAAATTTCAGAGCCTCTGTTAAAAATATTTAGGGTACGATATCCTGTCAGGTGCTCCCAAGCCAAAGTGGTAGCCTCTCAAATGCTGAAGCTTATTCAGAAGTCTAGCATACAGACACTTGGGGAAGGGGTTGATTGAGCAACACATTTGCAGCAAAGGTATTTGCTGGAAGGAAATCCATCAAATACTGGTGCTTCCAAGGCAGGTTTCAGGTATGTGCTAGTCACATGTTTGCCTAAGGAGCCAATAATGTGGAAAAGAGCAGGGGAAACCATCTGAAATGCTGACACCTGCTGAGGAGACACCAGAAAATTGGGCAACCAGGCAACTAATATCTGGTGTCCAAGCACCAGAGGATCTGATCCCCATGTCCAAATTTAAGAATTGGTGTGGGTCCCTCTAGATGGGGTGCTTGCTACCAAGCCTTCTTATGGGTAGCAACCAACAAAGTAATGTAAGAATGGCAGCTGCTCTCCTGACAGAAAGCAAAGCAAACAAGACTAAATGCGAAATCAACATTAACAGGGGAGGCTTAGTCAGCATGCTGGATAAGGGCCTCCATGGAGGACTGTACTCCGCTATGTACTCCCCAATTCTTTTAACCTTAACAAGATGGCAAATGTCAATGTAGTCATTTGTCTTTGAACTCAGACTTAGCAGACCTTGTGTTTGCCCCAGTTTAAAGCTGAACCTATACCACAGTCCTAAACAGAGGAAGAAGGCAAGCATGAAATTGTGTCCTTAAAAGATTTTGCACAAGCCATGTCAACTATGGCAAAACATTTTCAAGTGCCTTATGCCTGCTAAACATTACTGAAATCAAAACCACCACATAGATGTTAGGTCTATAACTTAAATGAGGCACTTGGTTCCTGTCAACCTGTGGAATACATTTCCCAGTGGGATGCAACCAACAGTGTTTTTGCAAAGGGCAAAGACCCTGCACCTCTAATACCCAACTATTTAACTCCAAGTATACATTCTCAAAGGAAAAGGTTCTGAGATATTGGGGCCCTTACACAAATGAGTAGGACAAGCAAAGAATGTTGTAAGGGGGCTTAACCACTGCAAAAATGCTTTCAGAGATGCACAACTTCTTTAAATATCAATGTGTAGTTTGAATTCATTTAAAAACTGCTAATCTCAATCTGGTTCACTAACATTCACTGCATAAACTTCTGTCAAGCTCAAATGCACCTACTTCTGGTCTAATTTAGAGACAAGTACAGTCAGTCAAACTCTTCTGAAGAGAACAGTATGACAGGAGGAGTTTGCAGAGTTCTTCTTGATCATTTGACATGTTATGCAAGGACACCTTCGAAGGAGAACAGGGGCATCTTCTACCAGAGTGGATCTGGGAGAACAGAGATCTTTGAAGACCTTCAATGCCTGGGAATTTGACAGACATTTCCAACTCATCTTTTAACTCCAGTTTATACAGGAACTAGGTTTACTCACATTTCCACTGCCACATATTCCAGTAGTCATGCAACATTGTTCTTAACAGAAAAAAAAAAAAAGGAGACTGAGTCCCTTTATCCCAAGTCTTGCGACTGCCTGATCTGCTTTAATCTAAGGCTCTCGCCTCCAAGTTAAGTCACCCAATACTGATCGATGTATTTGTAAAAACCTAACACACACTGACCTACATATTGTCCTACCATTTCTGGATCAGCTCCTCCCTGAACGCAATGCTTGTGGAGATATGAATTTATAACCAGGCTACTAATTGCCTTGATTAACCTGCAATATCTCCCTTACATCCTCAGCATCTCTCAAATTGACAGTCAAGACCCACAAGCTGCAAACAAAGGGGGGAAAGGAGAGTCCAGATGAAGAAGCCTGTTTTAGCTGCACTTTGATGCATCATATGAAAGTCACCATGCTGGAGTCAGCTGTCAATGGAGATTTTTACTCCATCTAATCATCCGGTTTTGTTTTACTTTGTGGCTCTTGGGCAGTCCATTCAGGCTCATTTATCAAGTTGGAAAGCCTTCTTATCAGCTACAAGCTCTTCATTCTGCAAACGGGGTGTAGTCAAATTAGACACATCCTCCTCCTCAAGAAGGCCAACAATAAGCAAAGGGGTTTCAACTAAGGAATCAGCTTTTTTGCCACATCACCTACAAAAAAAATAACTCAATTTGTTTCAATTGTATGGATAACAGTCTGGATCTCAGACCATATAAACTTGTGACCTCTTTCCTAGATTACACAGGCCTGATCATTCGAAGAATGTTGCACCTTCTCAGAGGATTGTTTTCCTACAGTACTCACCCCACCTTTGCATGGTCCAAGCTAGCCACTGTCTGCATTATTTATTCCCAAGTGCCACAATACTAATTCCCCACAGCTTTTACTGCAAAAGCAGATTAGGCAGAGAAGTATTAGTATAGCAGCATAACTGTTACATACTCTCACCCTGCACAGCAGAAAAGATTTTTTCATGTCCTAACTGGTCAAAGTTAGTAAATATCACATCACCACATGAATCCGCTCTTAAGCCCCTTCCACCAAATGCCCTAATTTTACTGGGAATCAGTCCTGTAATTACTGCATATCCCCCATCACCACGGATGTGACCTTATCACAAATGGCACTCCCTCGTTCCCAAACCTCTTCCCCAGCTCCCCCAATGCCCAAGCAGCTACCTTGTGTCATCTGGCTTGTAGTAAGGCCTCAATCCTTCTATGCCAAAGAGCCACGGGATGCACCAATTGTTCATTATCCTTATAAACATCTTTGACCTAGTAACCTGGATCACTAATCTACCTCAATATTCATTTTTCAGTTATCAACATGGTTGCTTAGGCCTTTTAGAATCTAGCATAGTGGTCACAAACTGCTCTAATGAGAGTTGGTTTATGACCTTCTGGTGGGAATGGGCTAAAGTCGGTGTTACACCTTGGCCCTGGATCTCTCAGTTGCACATGAAATTGCAGACAAAAGAATCTACATGAGCAACAGCAGAATTGTAGACTTCCTTTAATATTCATGACTGATAGACCTCTTACCTGAAGAGGTTTCCATTACGCACACTTCCTCCATGGTATAGTTAGACGGAGGTTCCATGGTGCTTGGTGCAGACTACTGTTCACCACATACTACCACTACAGAATGTCCAGGAGTAGATGTAATAAGCATATAGGTGGTGCTACACATCTGTCAGAAGTAAAATGTTTGCCTTTACCAGCTTTGACGACATCTTCATTCCATCCTTGATAGCATGGGGTACAAATGGTTGAGGTTAAATCTTGCACCATCTAGGACTACTGTGGTATATTCCATTGGAATACCCACACAAGTCCCAAACTTCTCCCTATTGAAATTCTATGGAGATATTAAAGTGGTGTTTGTACCAAGACTGTGAGTACCAAGTACCAGTCTTGGTAACACGTTTACATTCCTGTAGCAGGTGTAGGCTACTGTATAGTAATCAAATGTTTACCTCTGGAAACCCCCATGGTTTAAATATACACATCAGGATGAAGTTGCTGCCACTATCCATACACCAAAAAATGTGAATCTGTTATCAGGTTCCAACAAGCACAAAATCCAAAGCACGATGATGTAAAACAGAGGTTTTTAAACACAGGATATAAAAAATGCAAGCGCTTTCATTTAAAAAAACAGTGTAAACTTCTTCAGACAAAGCTGTAGAACAAGGCAAACATTTAAATACACAGATGCCTCTAACTGGGCCAGAGAAACTAGCATAAACCTGACACAAAAATTAACACTTAAAGCTGTTTGGGCAGTTTTTCCATCTCAACTTTCTGATTTAAAAGCCCACATTTGCACTTGTTTCCCCCCTTTCCTGTAACTAGTTTAGTCCATATACAGATTCTTACTTTTACCACTTGAATTTGCTTACTCGTGATCAGCACTTGTTCAGAACTTGTAAGCACTAAATAAGCTACTAATTACTACAGCACTCAACCTTCCTCACTACCTAGAGGAAAACAGTTTTAGTACTTACTTTCCTCACTTGCTTAGAGAAAAACAGCTCTTGTACTCACTTTCCTCACTTAGAGGAAAATAGTTTTTATTCAGACATGTCCAAGGGTCAGCTCCCAGTGTTCTCTCCTGTTTATCTGATGAATCTGGGCATCTTGGGGCAATGTAGAAATTGCCTCATGTACACAGACAACCCTCTCCTCCTACCACCCAACACCACAAACCTGTGAGAGATGCACTTATCTAGCCAAACTGGAGGTAAAGCTCTCTAAAACCAAGACTGAACTTGACAGTCAAGAGAAGGTAAACACTTGCACCAACACCACACTCAGTGTCTCATAAATCTACACCACCAAAATCCACACACACAAAAATATTCGTGGAGGCTCTCGATAATCATCTGCTCAAGCAACAGATACCTCCAAAGCAGAAAAGCAAGCAACCTCCACCCCCCACACACACAACCCAAATGACACATAGCCCATAGACTCAGTGTGCCACTCAACCACAGCCAATAAGGCAAAACAATGTACCCAACACACTAGTCAGTGGTGACTCTAGTCAGGCACACTAATGTCCCACTCACCAGGTTTAACAAGGTTACTGTCAGCTGCCCGTCTGGTGCCAGGATCCGCCACATAACCCACACACTGGTCACTCCACAATAAGTACAAATATGACTGTCAGTGTCCATGTTGGTGTGAACGACCAGAGACGTACCTCCCTGGACTACATGAAGAGAGACATGAAGAGCTCTCCAATCTTGTAGCCCAGGCAGGTACGACAAGCCCCGAGTAGCATTCTGCCATCACCCAGAATGATACTGCAGTACAAGAACAAAATTATAGACTTGGTTAAGCTTCTGGTGTCATTCTAAAGGGATCCAGTATCTGTGCCTGGGATGACATGGTCGACAGACCATGATGCTTTGCAGGGATGGCCTGCACCTGTCACCCCTGGGATTCCAGATACTGGCTAAGGTTCTTGCCTCCCATATAGTGCCTTTAGGCAAGGTTCAAATGACAAATTCACCACTGTAACAGGCAAGCAAAAACGGAGGGTGATGCTACTCAATGCTAGAAGTCTAAATCTCAAAATGCACTCACTCGAGGCACTCCTTAGAATGGAGAACATAGATATCCGTGCAGTGACTGAGACCTGGTTCAAGGCTCCAGAGAGCACCCCTGCACTACCAGGCTATAACTCATACCACACTTTTCGGCCATGTAACTTGGATCAGAACACCAAAGGTGGAGGTGTGTCCATATTCATTAAGGATATCCACACCTCCAGGCTAGTTGCTCAGCATAATGCATCCGAGGTTATCCTAGTGCAACTAACTCTGGGCAAAATTGCAATCCAAATTGTAGCTTGCTACAGATCCCCAACCATGTCTCAGAATTCCCACTCCTCTTTTCTTGATGTACTGGAAAATATTAGGGTTCAACCAAACACCCTAATAATGGGCAATTTCAACTACCCCACCATTAACTGGGAAAACAACTCATGTACCAACTCCTTCGCTCAACGCTTTCTGGAATTCATAAACTCCAATGCCCTGGATCAACTTATCCACACCCCTACCAGGGGCAACAATATCCTAGATCTAGTCATTACCAACATGAGTGACCACTGTTCCACACCTGAAATCAACGCCTCATTGGTCCAATCGACCATAAGCTAATCACCCTAGATATCCACATCCTGCCCTCACCCCCCATTAAGGAAACTACAGTAAAATATTTCTCCAAAGCCAACTTCGTGCTTCTTAAGACAGAAGTGGTGAACTTCATGACACCCATGCAGATGGACAATACAGTTAAGACCTACTGAATCCTACACAATTGCACTTTATAAGCACTTACGAGTGCATGGATCGTGCTATCCCAAACAGAACCAAAACACTATCCTCCAAAAAAAAAAAAAAAAAAGGAAGCCAATATGGTGGTCCCCTTATACTCAAACAGTGAAAACAAATGTTGGAATGTTGGAAATGTGATGAATTACTAGAGGCCAACTGGGTTCACATGTTCACTGAACGTAGAAATGTTGTTCAATACTGGAAACTCTTCAAATGTTAATGTTTTATGGTCTGATAACGGTCATATTTCTAACTCACTAATCCTATTCAATGTTCCTATACCTAATGTAAATACCCAAATTACTGGAAACTCTTCAAATATTAATGCCTTATGGTCTGATAACGGTCATATTTCTAACTCACTAATCCTATTCCATGTTCCTATACCTAATGTAAATACCCAAATTACAGATGGTTACTCTGGTCAATACTTCCAACTGCCAGAAAAGTTACTTTGAACTGGAAAAGTAAACAAGATTTGATGTTATTTAGCAAAAGTTGTTTGTAAAAAAGAACTGCAAACCATTTGTTATAGAACTCATAATATATGGCAAAAATTGGAAAAACCTTTTGAACAAATACTGAACTTCTCATGGATAAAATGATAGTTCATCACAGATAGTTTTGTTATTGTTTTATTGTATTTGTTATATGTACATTTATAATGAAAACAAAATAATGTTTTTGAAAAAAAAAAAAGAAAGAAAGAAACTCCAGTCTATCACTAACAGGAACCTTCCTCAAACAAATTAAATATGCCACTTATCCTTTCCCTAAAACTACAAACCCTTTCGCTGGCTAGGACTAGAAGAGCATTACCAACCTGCAATCTATTGCAAAACTCTGATCTATTGTCAGATAAGTATGCATGCAGTCCAGGAGACCATTAAAGAATTTAGCTCAAATTCCCAAACACTCCAAAGCAGTGTTTTGTTCAGTGATTTGGCTCAAGGTCACATAGAAAGCAAATGAAGGCTGAGGGAATCAAACTCGGTACCAAAGTAGTATCTCATTAATAACTTACAGCCTTAACCCTCATGTCAGACGATATCAATAAGTACACTCTATTTTCAGTATGGATTCAAGAAGTGCACAATAGACTAACTACAATACCCATATAGCTGACAAGATTTATACATCTATGAAAACAGGAGCATATGCAGTAGGACTATTCAACATTAAAAGAATTCATATCATAGGTTCATAGGTTTATACTAGGCTATCTGCCCCAAGGCATTTATAAGCCTAGCCCAAATGTTTGTGGCTTACGCCACCCCTTAGATGAAAAAATACTGTGCCCATTAGTTTGTTGTGCCTCTGTCCAGCAGTGACAGAGATGATTCCTGGGGTAAACCTACGATCTCCCATCCACAGGTCAAGATTTCTCTTGAACAGAGCCAGCGAGGTGCTCTGCCTCACATGGACTGGGATTTTATTCCACAGCATAGGGAGTCTCTGAGTGATAAATCTATCCCTCCAGCACGTCCTATTTATATCCGTGCTAAGGTTTAAGTCGCTTGCTCTAGTGGTTTTGGTGGATTTGGATTTTTTGAGGTGGAGCATGTCCATTAATTCCGGGTTGGACATGGCCTTGTATGTCAGGCACATGTCACCTCTGAGCAGACGGTATGCGACTGAATAGAGCTGGAGTTTCTTCAATCTGGCAGCATATGACAGATTTTGGAGTCCCTTTATCCTTTTGGTGAGGAACTTTTGGGGTCTCTCCAATTGCTGCAGATGTCAGGTGAGATGCATCCCGAATGGGGCATTGTACTCGATCATTGGTCTGATAAGTGACGAGTACAGGGGAACAATGACCTCACTAGATCTGGATGTGAATCCCTTCATGATCAGGTGGGCAATGTAGAAGGTCTTTCTAACCACTTTAGCAACGTGAGTGTCAAAAGAAAGGCCACTGTCAACCTGGGTCCCCAGGTCCCTGATGACCTCTTCTGTGCTTAGTGGATTGCCACCTATATGGTAGCTTGGGGTTACCTTGTTTTTCCCGAAGGGTATGACTACACATTTTTTGGCGTTTAACTTCAGGCCATAGCTCTGGCACTAGCTATCTGTTTCCGTGAGTCCCTTCTGAAGGATATCCATGTCCGATGCACTTTCCACTATGGCGCCCAGTTTGCAGTCGTCTGCAAACTTTGTCAGCCAAAGTCCTCCCATGTTGGCCTGTACTTCTGAGAAGTAGATGCTGAACAATAGGGGGCCAAGGACAGAGCCCTGTGGGACACCACTTGTGACCGGCTTGGAGTCGGACATAGCGCCAGCAACTCTAACCCTGTGGGTTCTGTCCTTAAGCCAGTTTGCAACCCATCTTGTGACATATGGGTTTACATTTAAGCTGGTAAGTTCTTCTACAATACCCGAGTGGGGTATTGTGTCGAAAGCCTTTGCAAGGTCAAGGTAGGCTGTATGGACTGCCTTTCCTTCATCAATGGCCTTGGTGACCATTTCGAAGAAGTCGACCAAGTTCAAAAGGCATGATCTTCCCTTGACGAAGCCAAACTGGGTCGGGTCCAATGTCTGCAAGTCCCCTATATCTTTGTTTATGAGCTCCATTATGATCCTCTCCATAGCTTTGCAGACTAGACTTGTTAAGCTTATGGGGCGGTAATTACCAGGGTCTGTAGAGGCACCGCCTTTGTGGAGTGGGACCACAGTTGCCGTACGCCACTCCTTGGGCACGTATCCTGTGGTAAGGCTGAGATTAAACAGCTGCCTTATGTGCGGGTTTAATTCCTCATTTTAGCACGTGTAGCACACAGCCAGGGACACCATCCGGTCCCATTGATGCTGTGTTTTTAGCTTTAGAGAGAGCAGCTTTCACCTGTGCATTTGAGAGGTCTGGGAGGCTACACTCCGCTGGGATAGTTATCTCTCCTTTGGGGGAGGGGGGTGAAGTTTGCACTGAACCTGTCTGCCAGTATGTTGGCAATGTCTGTGGGTTCAGTGATTTTTGTATCATTTTGGACTAATTCTTAGCATATCTGGGAGTTTCCACCCAGGTTCCTAACATAGCTGAAAAAGGCCTTATGATTGTCCTTTGAATCCATGGCAATTTCTCTCAAAATTGGCCTTAGTTGATTTTATGACTGCTCGTATTTTTTTTACTAATAATGATCAGGGGTGACTTCCCTTTTATGGATTTTGTTCTATCATGTAATAGCTTTCTCCTCTTATTGTAAAGTTTGTTAATGGCTGGGGTCCACCAGACTGGACGTTTGCCCTTTGTGGAAAGAGTCTTGGTTTTATTTGGGATTGCCTGATCCATGCAGTCCTGGAGGTGTTCATAGAAGGCATTTGTAAGGGCTTCCGCAGCTTGGGTTGTGGTTTCCACTGGCTCAGGGGCCTTGAAGGATACCACACCAGTCTTGAGTAGTGTGAAGTTTGCTTTAGAGAAGTTCTTCACTGTGGTCTTTTTTGTTTTGGGTGGGGGCGGGATGTGGATTTCCAGTGAGATTAGTTTATGATCAGATCTCACCAATGAGGGATATACTTCCAGTGTGGAGCATTTTGTCCCCATGTTTGTGATGAGATCTAGTATATTTTCTCCTCTCGTGGGAACAGTGACTAGCTGTTCCATGGCATTTGAATTTATGAACTCCAGGAACCGTTGGGCTAGAAAGTTAGGGCTTGAGTAATGTTCCCAGTCTACATTCGGGTAGTTGAAGTCACCCAATATGATGGTGTTTGGAGATACATTTATACCCTCCAGTGTCTTCAGGAAGGCTGTGTGGGGTTCCTGAGTTTGAGAGGGTGGCCTGTAGCATGCTACAATTTGTATAGCAGTTTTGCCTATGGTTAGTTGCACCTGGATGGTTTCCGAAGCTTCGTGCGTTGCCACCAACCTGGAGGTGTGGGTATCCTTTATGAATATGGATACACCCCCTCCTTTTGTGGTGTGGTCCGGGTTTTGGGGCCGGAACACATGATAGGAGGTAAAACCTAATAGTGCCGGGGTGCTCTCAGGAGCATTGAGCCAGGTTTCAGTTACAGCACAGACATTGATGTTCTCCATACTGAGAAGGGCCTCGAGTGCGTGCATTTTGAGATTTAGACTTCTGGCATTGAGCAGCATTACCCTCAGTTTCTTCCCATTTTTGTTTTCTAGGGTGGTAGGTTTAGAATTTGAGCCTTGCCTAAAAAAGGCACTATGGGGGTGGCAAGAGCCTTAGCCTTATGTCTTTAAACAATCACCTATTTAAAGACTTCACATCTGAGCTTGGATATTTGTTTTTGATGTATCCATTTATGATACTAAAACAGAGTAATATAATAATATATACTTCCTTTAGTATCATAAATGGATAAATAAAAAAAGGAGTAATATAACATCTACTTCCTTTCCAGTCTATTTCTATGTTGAAACTTTGAATACAGGACCAGGATCCATTGTCTTATCAGTGGCCTTACGGTTACCTTTCCCCCTTTTCTGTCAGACTACATGCAGAGAATATTCAACTTCTACAATGTGTCTAGCCTATAAAAACTTACAGGTTCTGTGCCACAGTGACTTAACATCCTTTGTGCATGACCAACCATAAAACTTCAATAAACCCTAACAAAACCTACAAGACTTTTTGTCAGAATCAAAACTTTAAACTACAAGACCCAGTTGGAAACTTAATGGAAAAGTTTCAAAGTGCAAATACTTTCAGTTTAGGGAACTTATCCAACTGATGCTTCAAAACCGCTATCACTACAGCATCCAACTCTGATATACAGCAACCAACAATCCTGAATCTATAGCAGACTTTTAAATTCCTATATTTGCACACACACACCTTGCCAATAATATCCCTTAACATGAGCCAAAACATACAGCTTTTGCAGAGTACAATCAAAATATTCAGATTCCGACAGTTGCTCCCAAAACCTATTATGACCTTGCCTTACAGAAGGCAAGTGGCTTCCAGTAACTGCATCTCGTTACCATAGCCACTGCTGCCTCCCACTCCAACATAGAATAAAGACCTGTAACTCCCCCTTCAAACTGCCTTCAAACTGCCAAACTAAACACTTTTGGTGAAATATTTTTCCCTAGTTGGTAGAACAGGGTTTTTGCCAACTGGAATCAACCCCCCCCACACAACATTAAAAATTACAGAAAAGGCAGAGACTATTACATCTATATATTTAAGCTGAAACACCATTTAAATGATACAAAGTCCTGCAAATGCTTGAGAGAGAACAGAACACCTTTGCTTTTACTCAACACCTCCAACCCAGATGAAGTTAGAAATCTTGAAAGAGCAAACATTCCATTTCCTTCGCTGGGGCAGCTGTTCTGTATAAGACTGCAGTACAGCAAAACTGGCAATTTGCCTTTCCCCACTGTTGTGCAGTCTCAGAGTTGGTATACATAATTACCAGGGAGTGAGGGGGTGCTGGGGGTTTGCTCCCCATACACACGTTATTTTGTTGTTTTTGTTTGTGACAATCTAAAGTGGCTGATCTTCGAGTTCACTCTTATGAGCTTTCCCTGTTTTATAATGTGATTTCCAGTCATATGTCCAGCTTTAACAGTGTTCCAGAGATTGTTCAACCATTTCAGGTGGAGTCAGATCTGTTCCAGAAGGCTGTTCAATGTTAAGTGCAAGTTTTATTTCAAGTTCAACTGGGTTACAGGGCTGGTGCAAGACCCTTTTTAGCATCATCCTCAGTAAATCATACAGAACAGCAAAATATAAAACCTTTAGAGTATACAGATAAAAGTGTAAGTTGGCAAATTCAAAACAGTATCTAACAAGTGGAATACATAAATTCAAAATACTAACAAAGGCAACGTGTCTGATATCACACGTGTTTATTTTATATAACTTTTAGTTATGTACTTACCATAACTTTAGATGTTTGGGATCCATCTCGCCTACATTCTGTACTGATGGGTTCGGAGCCGATCCTCGGCTCCGACTCGGCACGCTATGCTATAGAGCGAAGCCTCTTATTGGCTGAGCTATTCTATATCCCAGGATGCACCACCACTACTTCCCCAGATGTTTGTCCGCACTCATGCACACACACAACTGTTTATATAACATTGCCAGATGTTTCAAGATGAAACAATAGTACTCGGACCGTCCGGTCTCTTCTGATCTCCAAGGCAGGGGGAAGGAGGGTGGGTTATTAGGAATGTAGGCGAGATGGATCCCAAACATTTAAAGTTATGGTAAGTGCATAACTAAAAGATGTTATGTGATCCTATCTCGCCTACATTCTGTACTGATGGGACATAGTCCCTAGCACCTGATTCCTGGGTGGCTTACTGGAAAACACTCCTGAGAACTGTGGAACCAAATGAAGCTCGCCCTCGAGATGCCACATCCAATTTGCAGTGGGAAATGAAGGTGTGCAGAGAAGACCACGTAGCCGCAGCACAAATGTCGCTAATGGCAAGCTTAGAATGGAATGCTATTGAAGTAGCCATAGCTCTTGTAGAGTGAGCTTTGACAGAGGTTGTAAGCTCTTTATTAGAAGAGGAATAAGCCTGACTAATACAGTCCCTGATCCACTTGGCAACAGTGACCTTTGTGACGGCTTTGCCCAATTTATTGTCCGAAAAGGACACAAACAATTGATCTGTTTTCCATGTTAGTTGGATCCTATCTAAATAAAATCGCAATTGTCTGTGAACATCCAATGTGTGGAAGATGTATTCTGCTTTGTTTGAGTACTTTGGGAAGAAAACTGGCAGTTCTAATGACTGTTGCAGGCAAAAACTGGAACAAACTTTAGGGACAAAGGATGGGTTAGGCCTGAGGGATACTCTATCTTTGTGAAAAACCAGGTACGGTGGTTTGACAGATAGAGCTTGAAGCTCTGAAACCCTTCTGGCTGAAGTAATCGCGACCAGAAAGGCAGTTTTCCAAGAAAGAAATTTCAAATCACAGGTTGCTGCCGGTTCGAAGGGGGAGGAAGTTAAGGCACGTAATACCACATCGAGATCCCACGGAGGAGCAGGATGAGAAATCGAAGGTCGTAAAAGCGCAGCACCTTTTACACAATCTGTTGCTCAAAGGTGGGTTTATAGATTCATGAAAATTGGAAATAGCTGCCAATTGGACCTTGATGGTAGAGACTGAAGAACCTTGATTGAATAGGGAAGTTAGAAATTTCAGGACTTCTGACACCGGGACAGTGATGGGATCTAGACCCCGGAGTTGAGCCCAAATAGCAAATCTCTTCCATTTGCTAGTATACAATTTCCTAGTGGCAGACTTGTGGGCCGAGGATAAGATATGTATGACTTCCGGGTCTAAAGTATGATTTCTGACTGTAGTCAGAAGAGGAGGAACCAAGCTGTTAACTTCAAAGAGTGAAGGGACCGATGGAGTTGTCCCGACTGATGAATTAATAGGTCCGGGATCTGATCCAGGAACCATGGACTGTCCAGAGCATACTTCCGAAGATAGGGAAACCATACCTGATGAGGCCAGTAAGGGGCAACTAGAATCATTTTGCTCCCTGAGTGAGTCACCTTTTGGATCACTCTGGGAAGGAGGGGAACCGGAGGGAAGGCGTAAAGCAAGCCGGTGGGCCAAGAATGGGCTAGGGCGTCCCTGGGAATCTCCCCCAGAGCTGGAGTGAGAGAGAAGAATTTTCTGCACTTCGCGTTCAGTGGGGTTGCGAAAAGGTCGCAAGAAGGAGTTCCCCATCTGCTGAAGATCTGAGTTGCCACTGCATCGTTCAGAGACCACTCGTGAGGAGAGAGAGAATAGTTCTGCTTAGTCTGTCGGCTATCACGTTGGATTTCCCAGGGATATGATTCGCTACCAGAAAACGTCTGGTCGCCACTGCCCATTCCCAAACTCTCATGGCCTCTCTGCAAAGGGGGTAGGATCTGGTCCCTCCCTGTTTGTTCAGATACCAGACTACAGACATGCTGTCGGACTGAATGGCGATTACGCCCTGAGGGAGATAATCGTGGAGGGCTTGTAGAGATAGAAGCACCGCCCTCATTTCTAGAATGTTGATGTGAAGGAGACTCATCGGGATGCCAATTGCCTTGGACTGACCTGCCCAGGTAATCCCCCCCCCCGTCTGGGAGGCGTCCGTCGTCAATGTGGCCGTAGGAGGAGGTGGAACAAAGGGTCGTCCCTGATCCAGATTGGAGGACACCAGCCACCAGCGGAGGTCCCGTTTGCAGGTTTCCGTGATCCGTATGAGGTGACAGAGGGAGATCCTGAAAAGACCACTGGGTCGATAGGAGCCACTGGAGAATTCTCATATGCAATCTTGCTAAGGGGACTAGGAGAACAGTGGCCGACATGGAGCCTAATAGCTGCAGGACCATCCTGGCTGGGGCTTTGGATTTGAGAAGCAAGGCTCGGACTTGAGCCTGTATCCTTTCTGTAGGAAGATAGACCCGCATTTGGTTTGAGTCTATCTCTACTCCGATGAACCTTATGAGCTGAGATGGCAGCAACACAGACTTTGGCCAACTGAAGGTGATTCCAAGGGAAGTGCCTAGTGATATGGTGGCTGCTAGGTTCTGCAATAGTAGACGCCTGGAGGTGGCAGTCAGGAGCCAGTCGTCCAGACACGGAAACACCTGGAATCTTAGACTCCTCAGGTGAGCAGTCACGACCACCAAATATTTGGTGAACACCCTGGGGGCTGTGGCGAGACCAAAGGGCAGTGCACAGAACTGAAAATTACTGTCTCCTAGGCTGAAGCGCAAATGTCTCCTGGACGCCTGATCTATCAGGATGTGATAATAGGCGTCCTTGAGATCTATGGAGCACATCCAAACACCTTTCTCCAGCAGTGGGAGAATGGACTGTAAGGTGACCATTCGGAACTTGGACTTCTTGACTGAACGATTTAGGTTGCTGAGATCCAATATGGGCCTCAAGTCCCCGGTCTTTTTTGGCACCAAAAAGAATCTCGAGTAAGTCCCTAATTCGATCTGGTCTGCGGGGACCGGTTAGATGACTCCTTTTTGAAGCAGCTTTGAGATTTCGAAGGCTGCGATTTCCCGTTGACTGGGTGGCAGGTCTGGGATTTTCCTGGACGGCGGAGGGGGGTGTGAAAAGGGGATGGCGTAACCTCCGGCGATGATTCGAAGCACCCCTCGCAGGCTTTTAGGTGCCTCGAAAAATGACCCCGACTGGCTCCGGAGCTGCACAGTCTGGCAATCCTTCAGGGATTGTGGAATACTTAAGAGCCACGAAAGGACTCGCGGTCTCCAGTGTTGCGGGGGCCTCTGCCGCCTCTGGGACGGCGTCTTCCAGAAAAATTTCCCCCTCCTCTGCCTCTAGAAGGGGGATCGTCCTGCTGCGAGGAATAAGACTTCTGTGATTTACGGAACCACATTTTCCCTCCTCTTTTAGCCTTGGAGTAAGGCCGAAAGGGAGTGGAAAACAGTGTCCCTACGGCAGTCAAAGTCTTACCTTCTTGCTCACAGCGGGTCAATGTGTCCTTTACCTTGGGTCCAAACAAAGAGGACCCATCAAAGGGAGCGTGGGCAAAGGAAGACTTAAAGGCTTCCACAAAATGACACAGGCGGAGCCAGGCTTGCCTCCGTAGAGCAACACCCGTACCCGCCGCTCTACTCGCCCCCTCGGCTGCATATGAAATGGACGAGTTTGATATCGATGACAGAGTACCCAACTGAGAGCCAACCGTCTGGGCCAGCTACTCAGGTAGGTTACCCAAGAGGGTATCTGAAAGCTCCTTGATCAGATCCCTCTGAAATCTAGTGAAGTGCGTCAAATTGTTCAGGGACCTTAAAGTAAAGGTCGTTGAACTGAGGGTGCGCTTCCCGTACCGGTCCATGCTCCTAGACTCCTTATTAGGAGGATGGACAGACGAAGCCTCTGCTACATCTTGTTGGGTAGCAGATGCCACCACCAGGGCATCTACAGCCACACCTTTGGTCAGAAACTCCTTCTCTGGGGGTGCTGATAAGAATTTATTTGGGCGAGCTGGCACCGGTTCCACAGAGTCTGGATGCGCCCACGCCCTTCGACAGATCAAATCTAGGAGCTCGAAGGGCGGAGACATCCAGGAGGCGGAGGGCTGAGCCCCGAAGGCCTTGAGGAACACCGACTCGTCAGCGGAAGGGGGTTTGGAATGCCAGCCGCCTCGTTGTTTGAGGGCTTCCAAGATGTCTGCAAAGGAGACATCATCTGAGGACGACTTAGGGGACCCCCTCCGCATCATCAAGATCGGTGTCCGACGTGAGAGACTCATCGGGGGAGTCGAAGAAGCTTCAGAGGGACCTCCAGGAGGGGGGGGAACCCCACTGGGGGTGACCTCAGGCCCCGGGGCTCTGCTGTCTAGCGACAGGGGGACTACAAAAGACCCAGTCTCCATGTGTAGGGAAGGTGCTGGTGAGACCGTGGAGGTAGCCAAAGAAGATTTGGCCAAAGCACTCCTCATGGCCCTGAAGGCCGAACCGCCAGAGTCCTGGGAAGGTCCAACCCCCGGGGCCACAACAGTAGACGGTACCCCCACAGCAGACGCACCGAGAGGAAGGCTCGGAACCGAAAACATCGGTCCCGAAGCGTCCCCCAGGGGCCGGCCGAGGAGGTCCATGTACCGAACTCAGACTAGAGAGCCGGGGTTGGGGTAAGGGTCGGAGCCGACCCGAAAACCTCCATCGGCTCCACCAGCACCGGCTCCAACGGTGCAGAGGCTGTTGGAGGAGGAACCAGAACTACAGGGTGGGCCATCGGCTCCGAAGCCAAATGGGCTGGAGCCGAAACTAATTTCTGGAATACAGGAGACTGAAACAGTCTTAGGAGCACCCTGTCGATGTCCGAATCGGACATCTTGGAAGATCGGGAGGAGACCGACCGGGTCCGAACCGACTTCTCCATCGGCTCCGTAGGACTGGGGGGACCGGCTCCGAATAGACTATCAGTATCGGTGCCGAGGGAGATTCCATAGCAATTTCCCTCGGTGCCGAAGAGGGCTTCGGCGCCGAAGGGGAAGAGTCTGAGCCGGCAACCCTTATCTGCTCCAAAATCAGTGGAGCCGATGAAGGTGACCTACCTCTCGAAGCCCCAGCCATTGGCTCCGAAACCAGAGGAGTCGAGGCTGGAGGCATCGATGCAGACCGTTCCGCCCTCGGCTCCGAAGTCCGTGGAGCTGATGGAGAAGCCTGCCTAGATTTCTTAGTGGTCGGTTCCGACGGGCTGGTCGGAGCAGACTATTTCTTTTTCTTAGCTGGAGAGGAAGAGGAAGATAAGGCCTCTTCGAAGGAGGGTTTGATAAGCCCTTTTAAGATCAATTTATTCTTCCTCTCTTGGAGGACCCTAGAGGAAAAAGCGTGACACACGCTGCAAGACTCCTGAAGGTGTTTGGCGCCAAAACAGTACACGCATAAGGAGTGATCATCCATGATGGACATTTTGTAGTTGCATCTCGTGCATTTCTTAAATCCTGAGGGTCTATGCTCCTTAGACATAATGCCTGTAGACTACTCACTATAACAGAGAAAAACACAATGTATCTCAGCACAAAGATTTTCACAATAATAAAAAAACTTTTTTTTTTTTTAACGAGAGCGAAGCCCAAGAAACTTAACAAGACAAATACACCAAACAGAGGGCCAAGAACCCTCTAACTCAAACAGGTACTTGACCTCTCCGAAATAATAGAAGACTGACTAAAGAACTAGGGGAAGGCCCCTCTAACTTAAACGGAAACCTTTCCCTGTCCAGTCACACAAAATTACCACAAAAAATTCACCAAAACACACTTATACACAACAATAGCTGTTAAAACAGCTTTTGGGTAAAGATTAAAGAATTTCCTGACAGAAAAACTTTCAGAAAAAAAGCACTTAGCTCAGCCAAGTTCGAGACCACGTCCTAGCTTGTAAGCGGCAAACGAGATCTGGGGAAGTAGTGGTGGTGCATCCTGGGATATAGAATAGCTCAGCCAATAAGAGGCTTCGCTCTATAGCATAGCGTGCCGAGTCGGAGCAGAGGACCCATCAGTACAGAATGTAGGCGAGATAGGATCACATAACATCTGTATATTATATAAACACAGTTTTCTTTAACTAAGCAACACCTGATGAAACAGTACTGCACAAAGGTAATAATTGTAGTAGTTAACCAGTCAAACATTTTTGTATTTACATACTGCCTAATAGCATGGGAAATGGCCGAAAAGGGTCCTAGGACTGGTCCACCTATGCAGTTAAGTCACAGAATTAAGGACAATGATCAAAGGACTTGTACCCAGTTCCCATCCTAACAAAATTTACCACTTTTACACTTGTCAGAAATGTACCACTTTTACACTTGTCAGAAATGTAAAATGCATTATCAGAGGCATTGACAACAAGATCCCTGAAGTACTCTAATTCAGAGGGTACATTTAAACCTACACAGAAAGTGTGCTTAAACCCAAGGAACCTTTTCATCCACTTCATTATTTCACTGTGGCAGTTGTAAATATTTTCCTTAATGGTACTAACTGCATCTGTTTGACCATATATGGGTCTTTTAAACATTGTATTTTATGTTCAAGTACTCAGGGTCACAAGTTTGGAGAGAGAAATATTTTCCTTAACAGCCAGCTTCCCTAGGCTAAAGGCAGTTATATATACCCCCCCCCCCCCAAAAAAAAAAAAAAAAAAACACCTTTCACTGTAGTTAGATCAGGACTGATCTGTTTCTGTACAACTTGTTTTCAATTTTCAATCCATCTAAACACCTTCCCTGCTCACTCCCTCTCCTATAATTAGGCCGAATACCAGTATTCAAACATTCCAGCTCAGCCTTACAAGCAAGTCTCTTTCCCAAGCCCACATTTCCTTATTCCACTTAATCTGCTACTGACCACCACATCTTGTTTTGTCACTATTTTTGGACCACTATACAATTTTTCAAATCAGTGCCTCCGTGATCTCAATACTACTTGTCTAGTGTAACCATTCTCATGTGCTCTTTAAACTATCCAATCAAAATTAGTACTCCAGAAGCACAACTTAGTGTACCATTTCTGCACTAGGTTTTATACTTTTGAAATTTACAGTGTTCTTGCTGCACTCAGTACTTACTGGTTTTATCAATTCATGGTAGAGACTGGGATAATAATGTGCTGATGAGTACTTTTTGCTCTACACAACTGAACTGTTAATGCACATCAGTTTAGGAATAAGCATACATAAATGGGTCTATGAAAAAAGTACCCATGCTGCAAATGCATGAGTTCTCAATGGGTAAAATGTCTTCCCTGGTCTGCTGCAAGTCAGCCAGGGAACTACAGCTTACCTTTATGAATTACCACAACCCTCCACAACCACAGAACTAAAAAGAAATAAAATACTCACTTCTACAACAGGGTCTTGGGAATACTGTTTCAATACATCCAGTACCTTCGGACATCCAATGGCCCCTAAAGCTTCCCCTGGGGGAAAAAAAACAGTATAGGTGACTATGGATAGAAAGTCAGTAGTACTTTGCAACTCATTATATACCTCTCAACACTTTTTGTGGTTGGTTTATCTGTATGACAGTCATTACGTGTAAAATATATGCACCAAAATGTTGTACATTTCAGTTACCACAAAGACTCAACAGAACACTTCAAGAAGCGCACAAAGAAAATCAAAACAGTATGACCAAGAGAATTTAGGGGCAACAAAGTATTTTTCAGAGGGTTATGGTACTCTACTCTAGCATCTAAATCAACAAAATAAATTCAAAAGGTGGTATACAAGTCACCAAGATAAATTTTGCAAAGGAGAGGAAAAAAGTCCAGTAAATGTGAACTGCCCAAAAGCTAAGATGGGCTAGGCCAAGCAATTCTCAGCTATCATGGTCCATGTTTCTACAGCTAGTACCTCTTTCTACAGAAATAAAATTCCACTCAGAATCCAATTTAGAGTCCACATTTTATCCATCCATAACCTTTCAATTTTTGCTCATAGGGACAGGATGTTGCATCAAAATATTCATTTAGTGGCAGTGTTCATATTGTGAATTGACTAGCCTTGCCACAGTTCTTCCATACCACACACACTGTATACCTGGATAATTTGATTTGTATCCACAGGATGCATCCTTTAGTAATAACTCATGCCTTAGTGTAGGGCAAGGCAGGACCCCCTCCCCACTTCCTCAGATAGCATTATCCGATACGGCACTGATCTCAAGATATGGCACCGATCTCCTGCACAACAGAAAGGGGTCCAAAGCATATTTTAAAACCCACTCTTCACACCAGTAGCCCCACTATTTTCTGGTTTTCACCATGTCGTTTTCATAAGGCATAGCATGATTCTAACAAAAACATTTTCTTCCTTGGTCGTGTTTATAACTTCCAAAAAGGCTGACTTTTGTGGAAATCCCCATATTCAAAGTACAAAACTTTGCACTTTAACATTCATCTTTAACAGTCACTTACTGAAGTCATAGGTCCCTGAATATTGCCTCTCCCCTCAAAATGATTTTGCTCTCCACGACCAGTGCAGTTTTTGGCACAAACATACTCAACAGGACTGATACTACTCTATTTTCCAATTTTCACTTACAATACCTCTAAAAATACTCTTTCCTAAGCACTTTTTGATCGACTCGATCATAGTTCTGCTATAAACATGTGAAGCAACACGTCATACCTCTCATCTGACAAATCAGGATAAAGCCCAAAATAAATGAGGGGGGACAGAAGCCCAAAAACAGGGACAAATTTTAAATATTGTTCATATAACCTTAGAAAGTTGCTAAATAGGTTTTTGCATTAGCATTCACTTAGAATATGAAATTAAACTCAAAATGTTCATTTAGTGATGTTAATCCTCAATGATTTGCCTGAACCACAAATTTTATGAAAGGCAGACCAAAAAAATGAGGTAGACGTCTGAACATTTTGACAAAAATATGTACAGTTGAGAGGTATGCACCACATTTTTTTTTTTTTAACAGGTCAACCACTGTGCTGACAGACCACAAACTGGAATCAAATTGGACTTGCAAAGCCCTTTGTGTTCATCCATACAGTTTACCAGTCAGGGAATTTGTATTCATGACATTCCAGTATGCCCACCAAAACCTCTCACCATGGCCTTCACCAAGGACAAACCAATGCTAAAGTTTAAAATTAACCTGCTTTCCAAGATCAGCTTTTGTACAAAGAAGCCAACACCACCCACCAGCTTTGAGATAAAGTTCTAGGAGTGATAAAACACCAATTTGTCACCCTGGGAGTTGATGCATCAGGACCTTGTGTCTACACAAATTCTCATCTACAATTACTCTACTTTATGGTAACAGTTTTAAATTTAGAGACTTGCAAGTGCAAGTACAGGAAGAGATACTGAATACACAAAAACGAGGACCAAGTCCAAGACTGCTTTGTCTCAGAGTATTCCCTTTGCTCTGATGTATGCAGCTAAGTAGCAGAAGTGTGGTTGGTTCACCCCCCCCAAATTTGGGGGTGGGGTATAGGGGGCACTGGCCCACACGACAAAAATAACAAAGGAGACCAGCAGCAGTAGTCTCTCTAAGTTACTTGAAAAACATGTTCAAACTCTTGGACTATTTACTTCAAGAAAATCTTCACTTCCACCCAACATGATTCCCCATCCTAATTATAGTACAGCTACCGGCCTTCTCATTTACTCAAATGATCACTTAAGCCAGAGATAACTTGTTTCTGGTCTCTTTCTAGACCTCTCAAATATTTGATACAGTCTATCATCCTAAACTCCTTTAACTAGAGAGATTATGGTCTAAAGTTTTTATAATCTATTTCATGGTTCTCTAGTTATCTCTAATAGACAGCAATCTGTTACATGGCTTTCTTCTACTTCACCCTTTTTACCCATCAAGATGGGCATCCATCAAGTCTCCAGGTTCTAATATTTTTAGAAATTGCCTTCACACCTCATTCTCACTCTCTTACAATACGCTGATGACTCCACAATCATCTCAACCGCAGACAATCTTTCTGAACTTCAAAGCTTTGATAACCATCTTATTCTTAATCCCAATAAAAGGAAACTTATTTCTCCCAAAATCTCTTTCCCATCTTAAATGTACTTTTACATCTGCTAACAATACTATCAATGTGGAAATGCACACCAAACTTAGGTGTCATCACTGATGAGCTTAAATATATGACCTTCACGTACATCATTGTATTAAGACTCAGGACTTGGCTTACTATACAGAAAGACATTTCTCACAAGATTCCAGATCCTCTCTAGCCTATGCCTGTCCTCTTCCCGCTCTTATGGCTCAGAAATTTCCTCAACATCTTTTACTTCCTAAACTACTTATTCACTCAATCCTTTTAGCCACTCTATTGCCCAATCTTGGAACAAACTACCCTTTTCTAGCAGAATGATATCTAATGCTCTTGAATTCAAAAAGCTCTAAGCTTATTGGCTGAAATCCTGGATTTGTCCTTGTAATTAATCCTACAAAACATACTCACTTTTCTCTTTCCCTTACTCACATGGGCCTTTTAACTACTTTACTTGGATGTATCTTCTCTTATTTCTACTTCAGAGCTTGTTTCTCTTTTCTCAGTTATATATCCCTTAGTTTAGTTACCTTTTCTTGTATCTACTTAATTTTAATTTCTCGCTATTACCTTTGTTTTTTATACTTCTAACTGCCTATTTAACCTTAATTTACAGTTTCATTGACCTGTACAGTTAGCTGTATATAACTAGCTAGTTGTATATAACAGTCTGTTAGATAATTCATTGTTTTTAATGTTTGTTTAGCCCGATTATAATTTTTATCTATTAATGTATTCTGTACTGGAGCTTTTCTCCTTGTGCCTCCACTGAAAAAGGGCTTTTGCCCAGTCAGCTATTCCTGGTTAACAAATGTCAAATATTGCTCTGCCTTTTTCTTCATAATTCCACGATATGAAGTTTTGGGTCTCTGAACTACAATAAAAAGGGCTATTCACCCCATGTCAAAACACTGTTTCTATTTAAGGAGTGATGAGTCTCAAGCTTTGTTTTTAGATTTAATAGTGGAAACGAGAAGCTTATCGGCTGAGCAAAGAGTAGTAAGGTTTTTGTAAGGGGTAGTCAGATTGAGGATTGGGATATTATTAGGGTGGAAAAGTATCTTTTGGGTTATAGTAAGTTGATGATAGAGTAGTTGGTGCTGCAGTTCTAACCATCCCAATTGTCCGAGGTTGAGACAGTGGTGTGTTCTAAAAGGGTTGCTGGTAGCAAATCTGGCTATGTTACTATAGCTAGTGGCAAGTTTGTTAAGGTTGCTTTTGGAAAGATTAAATGGCAGAAGCATAAAGCAGGGTAGAGATCAGATGAGTTTGGGCTATAGTGGTTCAGGCTGTAGGTGTAAGGAAGGGTTTGATTCTATACAGGGACCCAGTTTTTTGTTGACAGATTTTATAGTATTGTTGATATGATTGTCATAGCTAAGGTTGTTGTCAATGGTTATGCCTAGGAGACAGGTTGTGGTATCAGGGGATATGGTGGTTCCACTGTTAGAGGTTATAGTGAAGTGAAATTGTGGTGATTTTAGAGTGTGAGTAGAGTAATAATTGTTTTTTTTTTTGCATTCAGGAGGAGGCAGTGTTGCATGAACCAATTTTCAACAGTATGAAATACAGACTGGGTGAGGGTCTGGAGTGTGGTTGGGGACCTAGCAGAGCAGATTAAAGTAGAATCGTCGGCATACTGAATGCAGGTGGCTTGAAGAATTTTAGCATTTAGGTCATTAATAAACACTGAAAAGAGAAGAGGGCCTAGGATGGAACCTTGAGGTACTCCTAGGTTTATGGGGAGGGGAGTTGACAGCATATTATCCCAAAGGACTGCTAGATGACGGTTGTCTAAGTAGGATTTAAACCAGAGTAACGCCTGCGCATCCAGTGAATGGGCTTTTAATACCTCTAAAAGCAGATTATGGTTGACCATATCGAAGGCTTTTGAAAGGTTGATAAACAAAGCAGAGGAAAGAAAAAGTATTATTATGATTGTTTATACAGTCAGAAAAGGATAGCAGGGCAGTTGAGGTACTATGGAATGGTCTGAAACCATGTTAGCAGTTGGCAAGCAAATTGTTGTGGAGAAGATGGTCAAGTAGTTGTTGGTGGATACATTTTTCCATTATTTTAGCTATAGGAGAGAGTAAGGCGATAGGTCTAAAGTTGGAAATGTCAGTTGATATCCCACCTTTGTGTAAAGGAATGATGTGAGATAGGCTATAACTTTAGCACAATTTGCAGGTATTCTGCTGGTATACAGTCAGCAGAGGGGGTGCATGGCTTGAGTTTTAAAAGGAGGTTACAAATGAGGGATGTAAGAATTGGTTGTATGTGAAAAGAAGGAATAGAGCTTGATGTGGTATTAGGTGGGAGGGAGCTGGTGGGTGGTAGAGAATTAGCTAGAGTTTGTATGGCTTGTATGGCTTCAATAAAGCAGTTATTAAATGAATCAGCTATTAGTTTAGGGTTATTTTGGGTGATCCCTGATGGGGTGGGAGACTTGGTATGACCTGGATGAAGTAGTTTGTTCATAGCTGACCAGAAATTTTGTGGTTTTTGTTTGTGGGCTTGTTGGAGGTGAATGTAGAAGTTTCTTTTATCTAGTAGGATGTCTTTATTGTAGCATTTCTTAATTGTTTAAAGTAAAGGTGGTCAGAAGTGCTTTTAGAGGCTCTCCACTTGGACCAGATTTTATTTCTTAGGAGGATTTTTTGCCTTGTTTGTTTTGTGAGCCAATGGGCAGTTTTTGTCTTTATTCTGGATGAGCGATGGGGGGCATGGAAGTCTAGGATTTGAAGGAATTTAGGATTAAAGTAGTTAACTGCTTCATCAAGTGGAAGATGAAGCAGTGGTGACCAGTCACAAGCCTTCAGTTCTGTTTGGAAGTTCTCAGGGTGAAAGCTTTAGATTTTAAAAATAGTAGGATTGGGCCTATGAAGTTTTTGTTTAATTATATAGGTTAAGAGCATGGTCACTGATGTCATCAGGAAGGGTTCCTGGCTTATAAGTAGTACGATGATTGTTTATGAGAATCCAGTCAAGTAAGGTTTTTGTTTGTGGATTCTCGTAGGGGTGGTTATTTGTGAGAAACCAAAAAGATTTAGGTGGTTAATGGGATTTGGGGACCTACAAGTAGACCAGTCTATATTAAAGTCACCTAAGACAATGGTTTCCTGGAGTAGGTGTATAGATAGGCTACTAAGTATATTTTCCAGAATACTGATATGGTTTCCTGGGGGAAGGTAAGAACAGATTATGTAGATGGACTTATGGTTATTGAGCTGAAGTTTGGCTGAAAGGGTTTCTGCTGTGGGGTTTGTGGGAAGTGGCACATTGAAGGTTGATAGTTGGAGTTCTGATTTATAAAAAATGGCTACTCCCCCACCTTTTTTGGTAGTCCGGTCTTCTCAGGATGTTATATCCTGGGGGGGTAATTTCCTGATCTTTGGTTGAAGGTCTAAGCCAAGTTTCAGTAATGCAGAGGATATCAAAGTTGTGGACATCTAGAAGTGCATGAAGATGGGATATTTTATTGTTGATGCTACAGATGTTAAGGTGAGCTATCAGAAGGGAGTTAGATGGCCTTGTTAGGATGGAGGCGGTGTAGGGTTTTTGGTTATGAGGGTCACTGGGGAGTGTTGTATGCAGTCCAGGGTTAGGATGGATATCACCATCTACGAGATGATGTTGTAGGGGGTTTTGCATTAGTTTTATGAATTTGAAGTAGTTGTATGGGGGGTTTCTTGTCAAGGAGGTAAGTGATATGGGTAGATCGGTGATACTTTGGAAGGGTATAGCTAGATGTAGAGGTTATGTTAATGTGTTTTAGGGAATTTATATGTGAGAATGTAATGGTTTGTTGGTAGTGGCGGTGGTGTTTTAGTAGAGAATAGTGTTCAAAGAAGGTTAGTGAGAATGCTAGAGTAAGGGCAGCTAGAATGCTGGGTAGGAGTAGGAGGTGTGCAAGTAGAGTTGTATCTAGCTACTTAACTGAATAAACTATTGGAAACTTCAACAAGGAGTATTCCTTACACGGGGAGAGCAAGAGAGATGTTCCATCTGCTAGTGTGATTTTATCTTGACTAATCCTTCATTTCTCCTTAGTCCTGTCACCCTCTGGGCCTGGGCACAGAAAAGATACCATACCTGACATGATCTTTCATATAGGAACATTAGGAAAAACAGAAATCCAGAAAGGGGGCTACTATGGGTAGCATGATTTTGTCTTGCAGTTAATGCCTTTGCCATCCTAATATAATTTTAGTAGGACGGACACGAGATCATTTACTGTAGTTCTCTCTCAGCTTCCAATTGTACTGTGATTGCCTACTTTTGACTATCAGCATCGCATTTTACATCACTTTGCTTCCTTTGAATTTCATTAGTGGCCATTTCTATTGCAGCAATTTAAGGAATGTCTCAATGCAAAGCTTGAAAGTCTAGCTTAATAAAATGCTCTTTTCAAAGTACTGAAACTGTAGTTCAGTGTTGAAAGATGAGAAATCTGACTCCTGTGATTAACAGGGGTCACTTGTACTGAAATGGCTTGCGTTTCATTCACAGATTGTAACATTGCATCAAGAATTTTAGTATTTGAGGTTATTCTTCCTTCCTCAACTCAGTGACAGTCAGCATTACACTATATGAAATGAAAAAACACATTAAACATCAGAAGAAACTTGTACATAAAACAGTGTAGAAAAAGTACAAAATCAAATACGAACTAAGATTAAAATATTCTTTGTGGTATAGTCTGATTAAAGATATGGTTTATCTATATAAATTTGTAGAGTAATGTATTATTTTAGCATCTGAAACCAAGCTTGAAAGCCTTGCATTTGCTTCGACTCTAGGCTGCACTACCTGATGTCTGATGCTGGCATTCTATGAGCTACAAAAAGTACTAAACCAGTTGGCTTCCTTGACTAGAATATTACTCACACGTTAGAAAATGGCATTTACTACCTAGCATCTAGTTAGTTATAAACACACACAGCATATGACACTTGTGTTCCAAGTATGAAATGAATCGTTCATACAGACAACAGACCATTCCCTCAAATAAATTAAACGCCTGAGATCACTGCCTTCCTACCATGATTACAATCCCCATGCCAGATAACAAATCGTATTAAATTTTATAGACGTGCAACTACTATGCTCATTGTGTTAAAACACAAACTATCACACTTTAAATATACGGTCGGGGTAACGAATACTTAGCAAACGACACCACAAGTCTCTTCATTCACTCCACATTTCACATCTTAAACAATATCAGCCACACAAACTATAAACGTTGCTTTACGTATACATTCAACCCTTAACGAACTAAAACCAGTACTAGCTAATAACTTATCGACTAACTGCTAAATGTCCATTCCCATTAAAAACACAACTCCTGCGTATCCCTAACCACTACATTTTCCATGCTTCTCTCTTTTTAAGTTGACCCTTCCTTCCGGCATCTCTTCTAGCCAACAGGGTTTCATACATTAACGACTTACCAGCTTCATGCCGCACCATGGGCTCCTGGCTAGAGTCTTTCAACACTTGGGTCAGAACAGGGATTGCCCTCTCATCCTGCATCTGACCTAAACAGTAAGCCAACTCGTGCTTCAACAGTGCCGAGTCATCAGTAAAGGCACGACTTATCCAATCGACGGCCGCTGCACCCCCTATGTTCCTAAGGGTAAACAGTGCCCGAAAACGGGCAGCCAGAGATTGAGCATTATCGCACAGAACATGACCAACAGCGTCCGTCTGCGCTGGTGTTACCATGGTTGTCACAAAAGGAACTCTCACAGTACTTCCGTTGATTCCTCTATGAACGACCTCCGCCCCAATTTACGTGCACTGCAGTTGGTGAAATTGCCTGTCTGTCACACAAATGGCAGCTATAGCTTTGTTAGGGCAGAATTGAATAATGCTGCAGAAGTTGTAGTTGGGTACGTTTGTTCGTGTAGTAGATTGCTGTGTTTGCGCAGACTATGGTTGTTAAATAATCTTTAAAATAGTATATAAAGAGATAGGGTTGCCACCTTTTAAAATGCCCAAAGTGGGACATTTCTGATACAATCGTCAGATTTTGAAGGTCAAAACATGCCCATGGCTAGTAGAAGGACAAAACTTCATTTTTTGCCTAAATAAAAGCTTATTATTGTAGCATTTCAGTTGCTTATTCTGTTTCTTATAACATTTAGGTGTTTCAGATACAGAATAACTGTTTTATACAACTATTATATAAAATATAGGAAATAATTTTACCCTAAACATCTCAGGACATTTGCCATTTTTACAATTTTTTTGCAGGATACAACTGCCCAAAGAGGGACTGTCCCTAGCAAAGTGGGACAGATGGTAACCCTGTAAAGAGAGGCGATACTGTAGTTGAGGGCCTCACCAGTTTCTTTCGTGCAGAAGTGGGCGTGTGGCAAATTGAGTGACAACCCCGTCTGCATATTACTTGCGGTTTTCGAAAAACTGGCAATAGATTCTATATATTTTATTTATTTATTTTTTTTTTACATTTTAGGTTGATTAAAACTTGCCGTTATACACAATATGTGCATATCAAAGTTCAGTCATGCTGCAACACCCTGTAATACTTAAAGACTTAACCCCACAACTAAGTGAAAGACAGAAGAAGCGCTTCCGTTATGATTGCGTGCTGTACTGACAGCACATAACCGTTAAAAGTGTCAATATGAGATTTTGGTGACTGACTATTAAAAGCACTGTGACAACGGAAACACTTTAGTTTTAAATAAGAAGCTATTACACATTGTATCAAATCCATAATTTTAGCAGTTGGCAGCCTCTTAAGAAACTGAAATACCCCAAGGTCGAGAAAGTGTTTTTTTTTTTTTTTTTTTTTTCTTGTTTAAATGTGGGTTCACGCATACCGGTAATTTACTTTCAGTTTACTGTTATATTTGCTATCCTATTACAAGGTCAAGTACCCTTTTTTTTCCTTCGGTTGTACATTATTGGGAGGGAATGCATATTCATGAATGACATATCACGGGGGTGGGTTTTGGGCATGGCTTGCTACTGCGCATCTGGTGAGGCCCTCAACTACAGTATCGCCTAAAGGGGAAAAAAAAAGATTGAAACGTTCATGATCTTAGCCAAAAGACCAAGAAGCAATTTTATTCATAGGAAACTGAAACACACGTATATATAATGTAGGTACAGTTTACAGGTGTACATGGATACACACACACACGCACACGCACACACACACACACACACATATATATATTCTAATTTATGTGTGCAAAAATGAGAAAAGGGGCTTGTGGATATATGGATACATATATGTTCTCTTATTTTATTGTAGTAGGACTTCTATGCATACAATTGTATGATGATTTTTTCTGACTGCTTATAATTCTGCTTTTACTTTTCTACATTTTGTTTTTATTGTTTCTTGATTAATGTAATCAAATAGTGGAGCTTTTCTCTCCAGGCCTACGCTGAAACGTGTTTTTTGCACATTTGGACTTTTTCAATAAATAGATACACATAAATAATATATATATAGGGAGAGAGAGAGAGAGATCCTAATCTAGTACTGAGTAAATATACTTTTCACAAAAAGAGAATTATAAATTATTAAAATAGACCACTGTCAAAACTTCTTATGTAAAATCCATGTCATAGGTCACTTTCCATTCTTATTAAAATAAGGAAACGATGCAAGCTGATATTGCTTATTTAAAACACAGTTTATTAAGTTAAAAAAGAGATGAGCACTGTCACCTTTGTCAGAGCGTCATCAGCTTTAAGTAATATTTAGTAGTAATCAGCAATAATATAATTTTCTATTTTCCGTATAAAAAAACTATGTAAATTACAGCAAAGGTTTTAAACCAAGTGCTCTTAAACAGATCACATTAGATGACACATTCGATAACAGTGACTGCAACAGTGGTGCATACATAGTTTGCATCTTTATTATGATTGGTGCTAGGTCCAAGGAGACACTTGAAGTATAAATATACATACAAAACATAGGTTTATTACTCCAACTAAAAAAATCCAAATACAGCCAAAAATAGTACTCCCGGGCTTTTCAGGGTTATATTCTCAGCACCTTTTCAGTCATTTAAAATCCTCCAAATAGTAGGTTGTGTTTAAACGTCCATGGCTGCAGGTTTCAACCAGGCTTTAATTCTATCTTTGTGCCAAAGTTACTTTACCACATATAATTCCACACTTTGATCATACTGGGCTTAATACCTCTCAACTGTACAGATTTTTGCAGAATGTCCAGATTTTGCCTTATATTTTTGGTCTGTCCATCATAAAATTTGTGATTTTTCATGATTTTTGCATCAAATCAGTGAGGATTGAATTCACTAAATAATGACAGGCATTTGAGTTTCAGACTTAATATCCTTCAGAAAATGTATGCTAACACAAGACCTTAGTTTATAAGAGAAATATGTAAAATTTTGCCCTATTTTTGGGGCTTTGTCCCCTCACTAGTTTTGGCTTTGTCCAGATTTTTTTGTGTTAAGAGTTGAAAACTATGCTGGGCTAGCATCTCCACACTTCCAGGCTCTTCATCCTTTCTTCTCATCAGATGAGGAACCAATTTCCTGTTTTTGCTATAACAGGCTACACTCTTTTGTACAGTAGTAATGACAATTAGCACCTCATTACTAGCTAACAAATACAGAGAGATGCATAGCTATCTTTGAGAATGCTCCCATAATATGCCCAGTAATACACTTTTTAAAGATGCATTACCCATTTCAAACTCCACCATGCTATGACTTTCCCCTTTCCAGCATAAAGCCAAGGGTTTTGGACTTAAAATGACAAACTGTTGGCCCCTGACAATCCATCAGCAATTTGCTTTACTAGGCTAGGCCTGTGTGTCACTTTATACTGAAAGACTGGAAGGTTAATGCCCACCACCACAACTTCATATTGTCATCAATCTGCCTACTTATCCCTTATAACAGAGCGCGGTCTGTCAACAAATTGAAATACCTGCCTAGCAAATAGTACTTCAGGGCACAGAGAGACCACTTTATTGCTATACACTCTCTTTCAGTGGTTATCTCCTATTTGTAATATTTGTTACTGAGAATGCACACACAATATTCATCACCTTTAATGTTTTGAAATAGTGCTGTCCCAAAACCCACCTCTGTTGCATTAATATATTTATTTATTTTATTTATTTATATTTGTTTACCGGGAAATTCCGACTGGACGCAGGTCCTTTTTCAGCAGATGCCCAGGGAGAAAAGCTCCAAATCATGTACATGATAAATAGAGATACAAAGTTGCAGCAAACAACATAGGGTAAACTCTTCAGTAAAATCAGAAGTCACTAACACAGGTTCAGAATTTAGGTTCCTTTTAAGTTCATTAAACGCTTTGTGTGCCTAAACAGACCACTGTACCCTGCCAGGTACTTTCTCTCTCTTGTGAGATCTGTCAAAGGGCAAGCAGTAGCTGCAAAATTAAGAAAAAATTGTAGTGCACAGCTAACCCAAGAAAAGCCTTCACCTGTTTTTTAGTGAGGGTACAGGTCAGTTTTTATGCCCTCTGTTTTTTCACTTGTGATATTACTATCTCCCTTACTATAAGGTACCCTTAGGAGGCTTCCAACATCTCAAATTTTCCCCTGTTAGCATTTAGAGTCAAGCATGCTTGCCTTGTAAAGTGTGGCATAGTCTGCACTTTTGGTAAGTTAGATTCACAGTAATCAGAATGAATGAATAGGTCATACTGGTATACAGCAGCATATTGTGAGTGGGACTTCAATATTTTATCCATCAGCCATTGAAATGTAGCTGGAGCTCCACAAAGACCACATGGTGACACAATGTACTTAAATAGGTTCATAGATGTTTATTAGGCTAATGACCACAAGGATCTTTTTAAGCCTAGGCATGCATCCCAAATCTCTGACAAGTTCTAATACCCCTGACAAGTATAAGCAGGAGTTTGGGAGATGAAACATTTACAGGTTGCCTGTGTCTGTGTTAGAGACATAGGTGCCAAACCAGGGATGAACTTCCTGTTCCCCATCCAATTGTCCAAGTTGCACTTGAATTGGGTTAGGGAGGAACTCTGCTTCACATGGATGTGGAGCCTGTTATAGATGGGGTAGTCTCTGGGATATATACCTGTCTCTCCAGCAGGTCCTATTTGTATCACAGGCAAGGTTTAAGTCTTTAGAATGGGTAATTCTGGTGCTGTTGGCTTTGTGGATATGCAGGAGGTTTATCAGACTGGGGTCTGACAATGTCCTGTAGCCAGGCATAGATCTCCCCTCAAAAGTCTGTAGGAGTCAGAATACAATGATAGGGCCTTGGGGCAGTCTGCATAGACATTTTACTTATGCCATGTATTCTTTTAGTGAGGAACCTCTGTGGACGTTCCAGTTGTTGGATATGCCTGGTCATACCAAAGGGGGCATTCTACTCAATGACAGAGCTGATAAATGTCGAATACAACAATAACTTGCTTGGACTTAGATGCCATACCTTTGTTTATAAGTTGCATAACATAGAATGATTTCCTCACTACTGTAGGCACATGATGATCAAAGGCATCTGTCTCCCTTAGGCTTCAGGCTTCTGGCAAAGGCTATTGCCTCCCCTATTGTGCCTTTTTTAGGCAATGCCATGAGGCAAAACTAACAACATGAAAATTTCATCAAAATGCAAATTAAACATCATGCTGCTAAATACTAGGAGTCTAAACATGAAACGGCACTCATTGCAAGCATTCTTAACCCTGGAAGATGCTGACATTTATGCGGTCACAGAAACCTGGTTCAAAGCTGCGAAGAGCACCCCAGCCATACCAGGTTACTCATCCTATCATACATTCAGACCCCAAATTGTGGGCAGCAAAGCAAAAGGAGGTGGAGTTTCAATATATATTAAAGACATACACATCTCCGCGCTGGTCAAGCAGTATGATGCACAGGAGACACTCCAGGCGCCGTCAATCATTAACAAGACTCCTATTGAAATCATAGCTAGCTACAGGCCCCAGCTTTGACTCAAGATGCCCACTCTACCTATCTGGACCTCTTCAAATCTATCAATATTCAACCCTTTACCCTGATCCTGGGTGACTTTAACTATCCAGCCATAGACTGGAATAATTACTTATGCCAAAACATAAATGCTCAGAGATTCCTTGATTTCATCGGTCCAAATGCCTTGGACCAGCTGGTCAACACCCCCACAAAAGGTGATAATATCTTGGACTTGGTATTAACCAACATGAGTAACCACTGCAGTATCCCTACAGTGTCATCCTCCCTGGTAAGTTCCGACCCACAAAGCATTCACTTTTGAAGTCACCATCTCCCTCGACCCAACTCTAGCTAGGGTCAAACAAAAGAACTTCTCCTAAGCTAATTACAACCTCCTGAGGAAAGGTATAAGCAGCTTCACAGCCCTTTTCCCCTCTGTAGGAACTGGCACAAACATATAGAGATATTATATGCACTTTATAATTTTTATTTTAGCTCGTACATATGTCACAGTTCAATGAGTGTATTTTTCATATTTTCCCTATAACAAAATTATAATTTTTAAGATATATTATGCTGCTATATTAACATATTTTATTAATTTTTACTTTTATATATATTTTTTTCATATAATGAATCAGTAATTAAATTCTTATATGCAATTTTTAACTGACTTGTGATAAATATACATTCATGTATTTATTCATATATAAATACAAACAGTTGTATTGAACAGATATATTTGGTTTACATTTAAATATCCAAAGTCAGCGAGTCAATGGCAACCTGACTTCTTGTTGGTTTTAAGCTTCTTTCACTTTAATTCTGGTTGTCTGTCAATTAATCAATGAAGTTTTTTTAATAATAAGCGTTAATGAGGTGCAATTAAGGAAACTGTTTGCTATATAACGAAGTAGGTAGTGCACATTTAGTACTCTGAAGATGCCCTGTATCCAGGGTGAAAGCGCTTAGTCTTTGCTGTTTGTTTCAACTACTGTCTGCGGAATTGTTGGTGCTTTGTAATAAAGGATAATCTTTCACCAGGATCCAAGGTTCGTTGGTTTATTTGTTACAAGTTTCTGCATGTGGAGGATTACCGTTTTGTTCATCTGACTGCCTGTTCGTATCCTGGTGAGTCGTGTTCAGAGCCCAACAACGTAGTTAAGGACTACGTACTTGATGACAACGTTTTTGTTCACCAAGAATTCCGCTTTTTAGAACCCTGGTTATTGACAGTTTTATTTGTGTGATAACTATCACAAGGTGAGATTCCTCAAGCCTTGAAAGTTAATATTACTACTGCCGGTGACTAATATTTATTTTCGGTTGGAATTCTTGTCCACTCTAAAGGCTCTTCACAATTGAACTCACCATTGGCAGTCGTATAGTACAACTTCAATGTGTTAACTTTGTTATATACAAAATAGTATTTTGCTTTCTGGTTTCATTTAAAAGGTGCTTCATTATCATCTGTGTTACATTACACTACCGTACGGGAGAACTGTTTGACGGCACCTTGTTGACTTCCGAGAAAGAAATACAACAGTTTGATTTATTCTGTTGAATTCAATTGACAAATTTTGGTCAACAGACTTGTTTTTTGTTTTACTTTTTTGTTTTACTTTTTTAAAGGCACTACTGAATTTTTTTAAAGGCACTACTGAATTTTTTAAAGGCACTACCGAACCTTTTGTTCTTGCAATAAATTTGTCTGTTACTGTGGTGCAACTTAACGGCTTCAGATTTACGCTGTTATAAATGGATATACAGCGTTTATTACAAGAGCACCTAGATATTACTAACAAATTAATTAAAACTTTGCACGAACAACTAAAAAACCCTACAGTTGAGGGTGAAGTTATTATAACAGAATCTCAAGAGCAACTTTTTACGCTGCACTCTACACCAAATACTAGCGTTCACAAGCTGGTAACTAGGCAACAATCTACAAGTCCACCAAATAATGGCGTAACATCAGGCAAAGATGAAGTTAATATTCCACCTCGTACCAACAGGTCAACCAGGTCCCATCTTACTGAAGAACGGAATCAGACTACGCGATTTGGCCGTTCCCATAATAATCAAACATCTAATATGGACTTGGATCATTTTCTTACGGCCCCATGCTTAAATAAGAGACAACCCATTACATCTAGAGATATGGGTACGCTGAATACTCAATTCTTAGAATTTGAAAAGACTTTAAGAACTTTCAAATCGCTTCAGATGGACAATGTGTTCCTGGAACGATCTCTTGAGTTAAAACAAGTACCAAAGGGGCTACGCCTGTTCAAATTACCGCATGGGTTTCAAGAAGGCACGGATACATTCACTGAATTACTACATCTTTTTGATAGAACTGGCTTTGAATTGCTAAGACTGATTATACGTAACAACAACGACAGACTGAATGTTTTAAAAGAAAAATTAAATACTTTAGATAGTAATATTAAAGCTGATTTGTTATATGAGCATAACAAATTTAGGTTAGAAAACATTTTTAAGGATATTGATAGGTATATTAATAAGGGCTTGGATATTAAAAATAACAAAATTGAAAGAGATAGTAAGGATTATAACAACAACAAAGCTTATACCCATTTTAGGGAATACAAAAATATGCAAGTTCAAAATCGACAACATGTTATGACTAATAGACAAGAACCAAGTCCCAACATTGATAATGTCAGGACTAATCAGGTTAATTTTAATTACATTGATGAAGTTCAACCGGTTTTTTTAGAACCTCCATCCTTGAGGAGATCGGAACGAATAAGAGAGCAACAGAGCAATCAGAATCAATATACACACAGATATCACAACAATCAACCACACAGAACTCATTCATGGCAGAGATAGCCATAATTAATTATAACCATACAGAAGTAGTTACTGAAAAAACTGAGGATTCAAATAAAATTGAATTACTTTACCCCATTTTAGATACACAAACAACTAGAGGAAATTCTGTGATGGAGAACAGTATAATAGATAATGACATGGAAGTTTTACTAAACACTGATATGAATGATTGTTCTGTCTCTTCTTTTTCGGGGTTTAATTTGTATAATTTTACAGGTCAAAAATTTGATGACAAATATTTTCAATTACTAAGTAAAGGCTTTACCTTTGTACCTACATTTAGATTAGACGTAGGTAAGGTTTTGACAAATTTAAAACTGTATACAAGACTTTTAAATTTGAAAATATTTTTTTACAACACAGGAGATCCATTTCAAAGTAATAGATATTTGACTTTGAAACGTCACAGTACTTTTATACCCCCACAAAATTGTCTGATTCAGATTTTTGAAAAGTTATGTGAATCACATATTAGAAGAATCGTACAATCTAACAATGCTGGTACGAGCAATATGACACCATCAGAGAAATTTTGTCTTAAAGAACTTACAGACACAAACAAATATCGAATTATGAAACCAGACAAAGGTGGGGGAGTGGTCATCATGCACAATGCTGATTGCAACAATAGAATGTCTAAGATGTTGGAAGATAACGAAACATACCAAAAAGTCAGTAGAAATGAGATTAATCAAGCCTACACTAAGATTGATTGGCTGTTTTATGAATTTTTAATGGATGGGAGAATAGACCAACAAACTTACAATTTCATCTCAGTTGAATTTCCAATTACCCCATCTATATTTGGGATTCCCAAGATTCATAAAAACATGAATCATCCCCCTTTTAGACCGATAGTGTCAGCCAAGGGATCTAAGACAGAACCTTTGGCTGCCTATATTGATTTTAAGTGTAAGCCTATTTTGAATTCTATTCCATATATCTTAAAAGATTCTTGGCATTGTCTTGATATTATCAGGCAATTTATGACTACTTTTGATTTTAGAACAAAATTTTTAATGGCGACTGTAGATATTGTTAACTTATTCACGGTAATTCCTCATGACCAAGGATTGGAGATGTTTGAAGCGTGTTTAAACAAATACAATCAAGACAATAGTTCTGAAAACCGTTTACTCACTGAGATGTTAGAATTAGTTCTAGAAAATAATTTTCTCTCTTTTAACAAAGAACTTTTTAGACAAATCAAGGGGGTAGCTATGGGGGCTAGATGCGCCCCCATTTATGCTAATTTGGTCCTTGCTTACTGGGAGTCTGAACATGTTACTACAAGTATTTTTTGGAACAAAGTTTTGTTATACCTACGCTTTTTAGATGATATCCTTATTTTTTGGAAAGGATCTGAAGATGAATTCAATACATTCATTACTTTTTTGGGTAAAACAACAGATTTTTTAAGATTTACTAGTCATGTCTTTGTTAATAATATGAATTTCTTAGACATTACGCTATGTCTGGATGATAACAAGTTTGAGTCAAGGATCTACAGAAAGAAAACATACTCAAATTCATTTTTACATTTTGATAGTTGCCATCCTATGCATCAAAAAAAGAATTTAGTTAAAGGACAAATGGTCCGTTTGTCTAGAATTGTGAGTGATGAACTAAAATTTGACAATGAATTGGAGACACTTATTAATATGTTTTTGGCCAGAGGATACCCTAAGGATTTTGTTCAAGAGATGGGTAGGGAAATTTTAATTAAAAGGAACACACTATATAAACCTATTATTTCCCTTGTTACTAATATTACTACAAATACGAAACCATCTACTTCAAGACATGACACTTTTATTTTACCTTTTAACAACTGTTCTCAACAAATAGTTAATGCTATGCAAGAAGCCTGGACTAGTATTTTAGATTTAAGTCAAGACTTTAGAGACATACTAGGTAACTCAGTTAAAATAACCTTTAGTAGAGGTAAAAATCTAAAGAATCTATTTGAACAGCACAATAATTACGAAGTGTTTAAAAATTCCAAAATGAACAAGTGTGGAGTATGCCACGTTTGTAGATTCACCAATGATAGTCCTTACCTGTATATTCATAATTATGTTTAGACGATTACATGTCCAGGGCTATGCAATTGCAACACAAAAATGGTTGTTTATGTTGCATCTTGCACTGCCTGTCATGCATTTTATGTAGGGAAAACTATTAGAAAACTCAAGCAAAGAATTAGTGAACATTTACGAGATATAAAAAAACATAAAACAACCAGTGCCTTATATAATCATAGTATTAATTGTTGTAATTTTAAAAAATTTATATTTTTTATTATTGACAGAATTTTTTATAAAGAAAGTAGTGGTGGTGATGAAAAGATGATCTTAGAAGCAAAGGAATGTTTGTGGCAACTTAGATTAAATACAAAAAACACACAAAACACACACAAGCCAGCAGCAAGCAGATGGTGTCAAAAGAACAGTTTAATAAAAACTGCCCCAACAGCCAAATGGCATCAAAAACATACCGGTTTCGGCAATGGTTAGAAACCTAGCCTTCTTCAGTGTAAATCAAGAAGCCAAAAAAGTAAAATGCTGTATTTATACAGATGTAACCATGCTGATTGGTTATAAAATTGTAAACATGTGCTGATACTCAAATACCATAAAGTAACACATAGTTTAAATGGCCATGAATACATTCAAAAATAAATTCAAAAATAAAAACAAATTCAAAAATAAATAAATTGAATCATTACAGGGCTTAAGTACATACTTGTCTAAATGGCTATCTATCTCAATATTTGGATAGCATATATACAAGATGTAAAAACCAATTATACATAGGTCAATGTTCGACAAAATATGCATATATACAAAATTCATAATAAATCAGAATACATACTGCAATATAACATAAGTTAATCAATATATATGTGAAAAAATATATATGTGTATTCTAAGAATAGGAATACCATATGTTCCACATAACATGTAATATATATTTATAGACTATCATTCAACCCAGGGCTGAATAATGCTCCTAATTTCGTGATCCATTTCTTTTCTTTAATATTAAGTTTATTATGCCAACCACTCTTAATAGTTCTATCACCAATGATTTTATCTATAATAGTAAAATGAAATTTGGCAGTACTGTGTATTAGAGTGTGTTTATATAATGCATTAGTAGTTTTATGGCATCTAATGTCACTGAGGTGCTCTGAAATACGTAGTTTGACTGGTCTTGATGTCTGTCCTACATAAAATGAATGGCAAGTGCAACATGCCAAATAAACCGCCCAATCCGTGTTACAATTTGCAAAAAATCTAATGTCAAAAACAGTATTGGTATTCCTACTAGTAAACTCCTTGGTTTTCAACATATGCTTACAATTGACACAGTGGCCACATGGAAAAGATCCTATAAGTCTGTCACCTAAGATAGTGGTTTGATATACTTGTGGTAGAGTACACTCATCATGATGTTTATAGTGATTGAAGTGACCAGCCAAATTCTTTCCTTTACGAAAAGAAAAAAGGCACTTATCAGGAACAATGTTTTTAATCTTAACATCAGCCTGCAAAATGTTCCAATTGTCCTTAATGATTTTAGTAAAGTTGTTTGTATTTCTACCAAATGTCGTAGTGAGTCTGAGTATGTTGCTCTTAACATATTTCTTTTTATATGTTAACAAATTCCGTCTGTATAAACCCCTAGCATAATTCTGAGCCATGGTCACATATCCTGAACAATAACCACGCTCAATGAATCTATGATGCAAATCCTGAGCATGATTGACATAAGTAGTGTTCTCAGAACAATTCCGCCTGATCCTAATAAATTGCGATTTGGGAATGTTCTTTGCTATATGTTTTGGATGAAAGCTGGATCGTGGAGAATCGTATTATATTGGGGAATTTTCTATGGGTTTCAGTTGTCAGAGTGTTGTCATTTTCTTGGTCACCAAAACATCCAAAAATGTAATGGCTTCGATCATAAGTAATAGTAAATTGTATTCCCCAAATATTATCATTCAGGTATTCCATAAATTCCTGAAGATATAGAGTATCCGATCTCCACACCATCCAGCAATCATCCAAATATCTACGCCAGATATCTATTTCCGGCAGGAACAGATTATGAGTATCATCGTAAATCATAATCTGTTCAATATAAGCCATAAACAGATCAGCGTAAATGGGGGCAAAAGATGCCCCCATAGCTGTGCCTCTGATCTGCAGATAACATTCCTGGTTGTAGAAAAAAACATTCTTGGTCAAAACATGCTCAGTTAAGTTCAACAAGAGAGTATTGAAACCAGGTTGATATAATTTGGATGCATTGAGCCAAAATTCAATTGCATCAAGTCCACCCCAATGTGGAATATTAGTATAAAGTGAACTTACGTCCAAGGTACATAGTAACCATTCTTTATCCAATTGCATATCATTTATAATGCTCAGAAATTGAGTGGTATCCTGTATTCGTGATCTTATAAATGGTAGTAATGGCTTTAAATACATCGTTAGGAATTCAGAGAGAGGTTCTGTAATCGACCCCATGCCTGATACAATCGGCCTTCCAGGTGGATGTAAAAGATCCTTATGTATTTTAGGTAGAAAATAGATATATTGTCTAGTAGGATCAGTAATTGTTAACTGGTAACATGTTTTTTTGTCGATAATACCATTTTCAACAGCAGATTTCAAAAAGTCATCAATATCCTTTTTGAATACCAGGGTTGGGTCCAGTGGCATCTTAGTATAATATTTGACATCATTCAATTGTCTATGTGCTTCAATATCATAAGCACACCAATCTAACACTACCACTGCCCCTCCTTTATCTGCGTTAATAATAACTAATTCTTTATTGTTAACAAGTTCCTCTAGACAAGATTTTTCACCATCAGTGATGTTATTAGGCATAGGTCTCTCATAGTTATGCTTAAAATGTAACTCACTAAGTACACTTCTCAAAAAAAGGTTGACAGCTGGATGCATAGGAGGAGTGAAATTAGAAGCATGATATTTGAAATTTTCTTGTTGTGAGTGTGTAGTATCCCCTTGTTCCTGAAAAAATAATTTTAGATTAATAAGCCTACAAAATGAAAATAGGTCATTAGTAAATGAATCTTCTGGAACAAAAAAACCGGGAATAAAGGATAAACCTTTATTGAGTAGAGATATCTGTTCATCTGATAAAATAGTGCTAGAAATATTACATACATTATTTATTTTTTGGTTAGTATCTCCAACAAGTTCTGCAGACTGGTAACCTTTTCGGTGCTTCCTGCCCCCCCTCCTCCTCCTACCCCTGTATTCCCTAAAGGGGATACATAGTTTTTACGTTTGGGAGTGGGGGAGTCCATGGTGGACTGTGTGTCAGTATCTGTACCAGACGAGGTCTCCAAATCAGTAGACTCAATGTTGTTGCTATGCCCTTTTAATATGGAACGTGGACGTTTCCTTTTAAATTTAGAGGCTTGCTTCTTAACACTCTGTCCTTCTTGGAATCGGACATGTCTAACAGTCTTAAATGGTTGACCCTTGTCATAGTCCGAGATATCACGAGAAAACTTTTTAAGTTTTCTATCCTTTAAAATCATATCAAAATTCAACAGTTCAGTACTCAGTTTAGATAGTAAAGCCTGGAAGAAAGTTTCATTTTGATAATGATTACATTCCTCAATCAAATTCAAAACTGAAATAGTTTCACTCTCAATGATTCTAGTATAATGTTCAGATAAAGCTTTTACAAACTTCATCGAGCTTTCTTGTTGTATATGATTCCATTCCGAGAGTAAACTATCATCAGGACTTGCCACCAACGGCTGTATTTTCACTCTGAGACCCCTAGGGCAAATGCCCTTGGCCAAATATGCTTTCAATAGTTTGTGGTGCCAAACACTGGATCTTAAAGCCTTCATATTTTTATTAAGTGCAACAAATTGTTGTTCACATTTCTGTTCGGGATTTAAAGAGATTATCTCTCCTGAGGCAGTGGTATCATTTCCAATGCCAAATGCTGCAATATCATCTTTATCTGATGATAAATCCAATAGAAGCTTTTGGAGATCCATATTGTCACCCAAATTATTCTTATATATAACCACGGCCTGTATATCAAAATCAAATAGTCAAACAATAATCAGACAATAATGGCTCAACACCATAAATCTAAAATTAGTTAGTTGTAGCCACGTCTAATACAGGTCAATAATGGTATATTTGAAAAAAGTCAAGGTAAAATGCTTGGCCCACAAATAGCATTTATTTGTTAATATAGAAAGATATACAAAGGTGGTCCCAGAAGTGAAAATGTATAATTGAAACACAATGATCAGCCTAGAATCAATGGAGTGAAAATAATAATAAAATGTTATTGTGTATATAAATATACTAGAGTTGTTCAAATGCTATCGACCATATCATGGACAGATACTGACTTAGTCCTATAATCCCTTGTAAATTGTTGATTTGTGCTATATAAACTAAATCATATAGGCACCAAAAAATTATTGCTATATAGAGTTGTAAAAACTGAATTGCTATTACAAAACAGTAAAGCAATATGAATCTATCTTGTCTGTACTATACTATCAAAGCAGAATTGTTACAATAATTTGTTGACATTGGCCCTTAATAAGTGTATAAACTAACACCACTTAGAATGTAAGTCTTTATAAAGTTTGAAAAAACAGGAGTTTGATATAACAAATTGAGGACATAAACCCTACATCACTATGTTTCAAAAAGTACTGTTGTTATTAAATCATATAAGAAAATCAGAAACCATTAATAACTGAGTATGGCAATTGCAATTTGTTTATGCTAAAGTTAAATTGGTCCTAATATTCAAAAGATTCCAAAAACCAAACCTCAACAAAAGTCCTATATTAACATCAGGTTCTCCCTATAGCAAATAATCAAAAATATTTCACAGTCCCTACATACAATGATATTTATCAGCCGATGTAGCAAACATTTATGAATATATACTGGAAATCAATCAAAAGACGGAAAAAATAGATTCCGCCTACCAAAGAGTGTATATAAGTTATTGACATAAAGTTTGTTCACATTAGCCCTTAATGAGTATGTAAAAATAAGACTGATTGCAATGTAGGTATTTGCCAGATTGAATATAGAAAGCTTAATATGTCAAAAACATGAACATAAACCCTACATTACCGTACTTTAAGAAGTGCTATTGTCATTACAATCGTGAGGAATCAATCATAAACTGGTGCTAAGTTATAATAATTGCAATTTGAATATACCACAATTTAAATTGGTCATAAGAATCAAAAACCTAACCTAAACAGTAGCGGTATGTGAACATAAAGTTATGCCCATGAAAAGTAATCAAAGATACTTAACAGCCCCTGCATACAATGATGTTAATCAGCCAATGTAATAATCATACATTAGAAATCAGTCCAAGAACAAAAAAATAGGTTGCACATACCAAAAAATGTATGTAAATTGTTAACATGAAATACCATATAACATTGTGTCCCGTCAAATATCATCAGGAACAAAAGATGAATCATGTATCTCCAACAATTATATGACAGTTCGAGAGTTTGTTGAAAAATTATTCAAACCTTGTTCAAATGTTGTCCACAAATAGCAAACCAAAGAATAAAAAATGGCTGCTGTAAAGATTTAAATGTATCAGTTATTGAAGTTCTCCAACCGTCGATAGCCCGAACACCACAACACATACAGTTCACATTAATACAAAAAGGCCATGTTTAAAAAATAAGGCCCAACCTATATGTCCAGCCGTTGTTAGTAGAAAAGATATGAGTTCATGAGTTCACCCAATTCGTGTATTAATCCGCTTGCCCAAAAGTCTATACCAGCAGTAATGTCCCACGTACTTCAAATATAGAATATGTGACAACCCTAAGAAAATATAATATGGTTGCCACTATATAAACTGAACATATAGTTCCAGATGATATGGCCCAGTTCACGATGGTTTCCCCAAGAAGCAGATGAAACATATGCAAGTAAAATGCTTCCCTGGTATAGACTTTTGGGCAAGCGGATTAATACACGAATTGGGTGAACTCATGATTTCATCTCACATTAGTGATTGTATTGAATATCTTTTCTACTAACAACGGCTGGACATATAGGTTGGGCCTTATTTTTTAAACATGGCCTTTTTGTATTAATGTGAACTGTATGTGTTGTGGTGTTCGGGCTATCGACGGTTGGAGAACTTCAATAACTGATACATTTAAATCTTTATAGCAGCCATTTTTTATTCTTTGGTTTGCTATTTGTGGACAACATTTGAACAAGGTTTGAATAATTTTTCAACAAACTCTCGAACTGTCATATAATTGTTGGAGATACATGATTCATCTTTTGTTCCTGATGATATTTGACGGGACACAATGTTATATGGTATTTCATGTTAACAATTTACATACATTTTTTGGTATGTGCAACCTATTTTTTTGTTCTTGGACTGATTTCTAATGTATGATTATTACATTGGCTGATTAACATCATTGTATGCAGGGGCTGTTAAGTATCTTTGATTACTTTTCATGGGCATAACTTTATGTTCACATACCGCTACTGTTTAGGTTAGGTTTTTGATTCTTATGACCAATTTAAATTGTGGTATATTCAAATTGCAATTATTATAACTTAGTTAGCACCAGTTTATGATTGATTCCTCACGATTGTAATGACAATAGCACTTCTTAAAGTACGGTAATGTAGGGTTTATGTTCATGTTTTTGACATATTAAGCTTTCTATATTCAATCTGGCAAATACCTACATTGCAATCAGTCTTATTTTTACATACTCATTAAGGCTAATGTGAACAAACTTTATGTCAATAACTTATATACACTTTGGTAGGAATCTATTTTTTCCGTCTTTTGATTGATTTCCAGTATATATTCATAAATGTTTGCTACATCGGCTGATAAATATCATTGTATGTAGGGACTGTGAAATATTTTTGATTATTTGCTATAGGGAGAACCTGATGTTAATATAGGACTTTGTTGAGGTTTGGTTTTGGAATCTTTGAATATTAGGACCAATTTAACTTTAGCATAAACAAATTGCAATTGCCATACTCAGTTATTAATGGTTTCTGATTTTCTTATATGATTTAATAACAACAGTACTTTTTGAAACATAGTGATGTAGGGTTTATGTCCTCAATTTGTTATATCAAACTCCTGTTTTTTCAAACTTTATAAAGACTTACATTCTAAGTGGTGTTAGTTTATACACTTATTAAGGGCCAATGTCAACAAATTATTGTAACAATTCTGCTTTGATAGTATAGTACAGACAAGATAGATTCATATTGCTTTACTGTTTTGTAATAGCAATTCAGTTTTTACAACTCTATATAGCAATAATTTTTGGTGCCTATATGATTTAGTTTATATAGCACAAATCAACAATTTACAAGGGATTATAGGACTAAGTCAGTATCTGTCCATGATATGGTCGATAGCATTTGAACAACTCTAGTATATTTATATACACAATAACATTTTATTATTATTTTCACTCCATTGATTCTAGGCTGATCATTGTGTTTCAATTATACATTTTCACTTCTGGGACCACCTTTGTATATCTTTCTATATTAACAAATAAATGCTATTTGTGGGCCAAGCATTTTACCTTGACTTTTTTCAAATATACCATTATTGACCTGTATTAGACGTGGCTACAACTAACTAATTTTAGATTTATGGTGTTGAGCCATTATTGTCTGATTATTGTTTGACTATTTGATTTTGATATACAGCGTGGTTATATATAAGAATAATTTGGGTGACAATATGGATCTCCAAAAGCTTCTATTGGATTTATCATCAGATAAAGATGATATTGCAGCATTTGGCATTGGAAATGATACCACTGCCTCAGGAGAGATAATCTCTTTAAATCCCGAACAGAAATGTGAACAACAATTTGTTGCACTTAATAAAAATATGAAGGCTTTAAGATCCAGTGTTTGGCACCACAAACTATTGAAAGCATATTTGGCCAAGGGCATTTGCCCTAGGGTCTCAGAGTGAAAATACAGCCGTTGGTAAGTCCTGATGATAGTTTACTCGGAATGGAATCATATACAACAAGAAAGCTCGATGAAGTTTGTAAAAGCTTTATCTGAACATTATACTAGAATCATTGAGAGTGAAACTATTTCAGTTTTGAATTTGATTGAGGAATGTAATCATTATCAAAATGAAACTTTCTTCCAGGCTTTACTATCTAAACTGAGTACTGAACTGTTGAATTTTGATATGATTTTAAAGGATAGAAAACTTAAAAGTTTTCTCGTGATATCTCGGACTATGACAAGGGTCAACCATTTAAGACTGTTAGACATGTCCGATTCCAAGAAGGACAGAGTGTTAAGAAGCAAGCCTCTAAATTTAAAAGGAAACGTCCACGTTCCATATTAAAAGGGCATAGCAACAACATTGAGTCTACTGATTTGGAGACCTCGTCTGGTACAGATACTGACACACAGTCCACCATGGATTCCCCACTCCCAAACGTAAAACTATGTATCCCCTTTAGGGAATACAGGGGTAGGAGGAGGAGGGGGGCAGGAAGCACCGAAAAGGTTACCAGTCTGCAGAACTTGTTGGAGATACTAACCAAAAAATAAATAATGTATGTAATATTTCTAGCACTATTTTATCAGATGAACAGATATCTCTACTCAATAAAGGTTTATCCTTTATTCCCGGTTTTTTTGTTCCAGAAGATTCATTTACTAATGACCTATTTTCATTTTGTAGGCTTATTAATCTAAAATTATTTTTTCAGGAACAAGGGGATACTACACACTCACAACAAGAAAATTTCAAATATCATGCTTCTAATTTCACTCCTCCTATGCATCCAGCTGTCAACCTTTTTTTGAGAAGTGTACTTAGTGAGTTACATTTTAAGCATAATTATGAGAGACCTATGCCTAATAACATCACTGATGGTGAAAAATCTTGTCTAGAGGAACTTGTTAACAATAAAGAATTAGTTATTATTAACGCAGATAAAGGAGGGGCAGTGGTAGTGTTAGATTGGTGTGCTTATGATATTGAAGCACATAGACAATTGAATGATGTCAAATATTATACTAAGATGCCACTGGACCTAACCCTGGTATTCAAAAGGATATTGATGACTTTTGAAATCTGCTGTTGAAAATGGTATTATCGACAAAAACATGTTACCAGTTAACAATTACTGATCCTACTAGACAATATATCTATTTTCTACCTAAAATACATAAGGATCTTTTACATCCACCTGGAAGGCCGATTGTATCAGGCATGGGGTCGATTACAGAACCTCTCTCTGAATTCTAACGATGTATTTAAAGCCATTACTACCATTTATAAGATCACGAATACAGGATACCACTCAATTTCTGAGCATTATAAATGATATGCAATTGGATAAAGAATGGTTACTATGTACCTTGGACGAAGTTCACTTTATACTAATATTCCACATTGGGGTGGACTTGATGCAATTGAATTTTGGCTCAATGCATCCAAATTATATCAACCTGGTTTCAATACTCTCTTGTTGAACTTAACTGAGCATGTTTTGACCAAGAATGTTTTTTTCTACAACCAGGAATGTTATCTGCAGATCAGAGGCACAGCTATGGGGGCATCTTTTGCCCCCATTTACGCTGATCTGTTTATGGCTTATATTGAACAGATTATGATTTACGATGATACTCATAATCTGTTCCTGCCGGAAATAGATATCTGGCGTAGATATTTGGATGATTGCTGGATGGTGTGGAGATCGGATACTCTATATCTTCAGGAATTTATGGAATACCTGAATGATAATATTTGGGGAATACAATTTACTATTACTTATGATCGGGAAGCCATTACATTTTTGGATGTTTTGGTGACCAAGAAAAATGACAACACTCTGACAACTGAAACCCATAGAAAATTCCCCCAATATAATACGATTCTCCACGCATCCAGCTTTCATCCAAAACATATAGCAAAGAACATTCCCAAATCGCAATTTATTAGGATCAGGCGGAATTGTTCTGAGAACACTACTTATGTCAATCATGCTCAGGATTTGCATCATAGATTCATTGAGCGTGGTTATTGTTCAGGATATGTGACCATGGCTCAGAATTATGCTAGGGGTTTATACAGACGGAATTTGTTAACATATAAAAAGAAATATGTTAAGAGCAACATACTCAGACTCACTACGACATTTGGTAGAAATACAAACAACTTTACTAAAATCATTAAGGACAATTGGAACATTTTGCAGGCTGATGTTAAGATTAAAAACATTGTTCCTGATAAGTGCCTTTTTCTTTTCAGAAGGAAAGAATTTGGCTGGTCACTTCAATCACTATAAACATCATGATGAGTGTACTCTACCACAAGTATATCAAACCACTATCTTAGGTGACAGACTTATAGGATCTTTCCATGTGGCCACTGTGTCAATTGTAAGCATATGTTGAAAACCAAGGAGTTTACTAGTAGGAATACCAATACTGTTTTTGACATTAGATTTTTTGCAAATTGTAACACGGATTGGGCGGTTTATTTGGCATGTTGCACTTGCCATTCATTTTATGTAGGACAGACATCAAGACCAGTCAAACTACGTATTTCAGAGCACCTCAGTGACATTAGATGCCATAAAACTACTAATGCATTATATAAACACACTCTAATACACAGTACTGCCAAATTTCATTTTACTATTATAGATAAAATCATTGGTGATAGAACTATTAAGAGTGGTTGGCATAATAAACTTAATATTAAAGAAAAGAAATGGATCACGAAATTAGGAGCATTATTCAGCCCTGGGTTGAATGATAGTCTATAAATATATATTACATGTTATGTGGAACATATGGTATTCCTATTCTTAGAATACATATATATTTTTTCACATATATATTGATTAACTTATGTTATATTGCAGTATGTATTCTGATTTATTATGAATTTTGTATATATGCATATTTTGTCGAACATTGACCTATGTATAATTGGTTTTTACATCTTGTATATATGCTATCCAAATATTGAGATAGATAGCCATTTAGACAAGTATGTACTTAAGCCCTGTAATGATTCAATTTATTTATTTTTGAATTTGTTTTTATTTTTGAATTTATTTTTGAATGTATTCATGGCCATTTAAACTATGTGTTACTTTATGGTATTTGAGTATCAGCACATGTTTACAATTTTATAACCAATCAGCATGGTTACATCTGTATAAATACAGCATTTTACTTTTTTGGCTTCTTGATTTACACTGAAGAAGGCTAGGTTTCTAACCATTGCCGAAACCGGTATGTTTTTGATGCCATTTGGCTGTTGGGGCAGTTTTTATTAAACTGTTCTTTTGACACCATCTGCTTGCTGCTGGCTTGTGTGTTTTTTGTATTTGGAGATACTCCTTTTGAAGCCGTGCAGCTCCTGACGCGCAGGGGGAATTTCTTGTTTGTTGAACTTAGATTAAATGCCACAGCATTGCCTGGTATTAATGAACAAATTTCGATATCTAGTATATTAAAGCTTAGATCACAATTCATATAAAAGATTGTTTAGTGTACAAATGAATTCTTTATGTTGATTTAACTATCAATTTTCAATGTTTTTAGTCAACATTTTTTTCACCTTACATATCACCACACTATTTTATTTTAAATTAATGTTTAAATTAAAATGTAGATGTTTACAAATCATAGTATATTAAATTTATATTATATTATATTATATTCATATAACTTTATATATATATATTTATAACATTTAATTTTGATTATTTTTACATTGTAGATAGGTTTTATATTACATTATTGAATTCATTTTTTATTTATTGTTATAACTATGTTTAACATCATTATACATTAATAGAATTTATTTACACAGTTTAACAACGAATTACCAATATTTATATAGACAATTTTTATATATTTATTATTATTATTATTATTAGCAGTAATTTTTATAGATATTTATTTTATTATTATATTAAATTATAACAAATAAATATGTATACATATACTTTTATATGATCTTTCAGAATAATTTTGATAGAATTTTTGATACTATGAAATTTGTAACAACATTTTAATAAGATTATTGTTCAATAATATTTACATTACTATACTATATTATATAAACATATAGAGATATTATATGCACTTTATAATTTTTTATTTTAGCTCGTACATATGTCACAGTTCAATGAGTGTATTTTTCATATTTTCCCTATAACAAAATTATAATTTTTAAGATATATTATGCTGCTATATTAACATATTTTATTAATTTTTACTTTTATATATTTTTTTCATATAATGAATCAGTAATTAAATTCTTATATGCAATTTTTAACTGACTTGTGATAAATATACATTCATGTATTTATTCATATATAAATACAAACAGTTGTATTGAACAGATATATTTGGTTTACATTTAAATATCCAAAGTCAGCGAGTCAATGGCAACCTGACTTCTTGTTGGTTTTAAGCTTCTTTCACTTTAATTCTGGTTGTCTGTCAATTAATCAATGAAGTTTTTTTAATAATAAGCGTTAATGAGGTACAATTAAGGAAACTGTTTGCTATATAACGAAGTAGGTAGTGCACATTTAGTACTCTGAAGATGCCCTGTATCCAGGGTGAAAGCGCTTAGTCTTTGCTGTTTGTTTCAACTACTGTCTGCGGAATTGTTGGTGCTTTGTAATAAAGGATAATCTTTCACCAGGATCCAAGGTTCGTTGGTTTATTTGTTACAGGGATGAACTTCCTATTCCCCATCCAATTGTCCAAGTTGCACTTGAATTGGGTTAGGGAGGAACTCTGCTTCACATGGATGTGGAGCCTGTTATAGATGGGGTAGTCTCTGGGATATATACCTGTCTCTCCAGCAGGTCCTATTTGTATCACAGGCAAGGTTTAAGTCTTTAGAATGGGTAATTCTGGTGCTGTTGGCTTTGTGGATATGCAGGAGGTTTATCAGACTGGGGTCTGACAATGTCCTGTAGCCAGGCATAGATCTCCCCTCAAAAGTCTGTAGGAGTCAGAATACAATGATAGGGCCTTGGGGCAGTCTGCATAGACATTTTACTTATGCCATGTATTCTTTTAGTGAGGAACCTCTGTGGACGTTCCAGTTGTTGGATATGCCTGGTCATACCAAAGGGGGCATTCTACTCAATGACAGAGCTGATGAATGTCAAATACAACAATAACTTGCTTGGACTTAGATGCCATACCTTTGTTTATAAGTTGCATAACATAGAATGATTTCCTCACTACTGTAGGCACATGATGATCAAAGGCATCTGTCTCCCTTAGGCTTCAGGCTTCTGGCAAAGGCTATTGCCTCCCCTATTGTGCCTTTTTTAGGCAATGCCATGAGGCAAAACTAACAACATGAAAATTTCATCAAAATGCAAATTAAACATCATGCTGCTAAATACTAGGAGTCTAAACATGAAACGGCACTCATTGCAAGTATTCTTAACCCTGGAAGATGCTGACATTTATGCGGTCACAGAAACCTGGTTCAAAGCTGCGAAGAGCACCCCAGCCATACCAGGTTACTCATCCTATCATACATTCAGACCCCAAATTGTGGGCAGCAAAGCAAAAGGAGGTGGAGTTTCAATATATATTAAAGACATACACATCTCCGCGCTGGTCAAGCAGTATGATGCACAGGAGACACTCCAGGCGCCGTCAATCATTAACAAGACTCCTATTGAAATCATAGCTAGCTACAGGCCCCCAGCTTTGACTCAAGATGCCCACTCTACCTATCTGGACCTCTTCAAATCTATCAATATTCAACCCTTTACCCTGATCCTGGGTGACTTTAACTATCCAGCCATAGACTGGAATAATTACTTATGCCAAAACATAAATGCTCAGAGATTCCTTGATTTCATCAGTCCAAATGCCTTGGACCAGCTGGTCAACACCCCCACAAAAGGTGATAATATCTTGGACTTGGTATTAACCAACATGAGTAACCACTGCAGTATCCCTACAGTGTCATCCTCCCTGGTAAGTTCCGACCCACAAAGCATTCACTTTTGAAGTCACCATCTCCCTCGACCCAACTCTAGCTAGGGTCAAACAAAAGAACTTCTCCTAAGCTAATTACAACCTCCTGAGGAAAGGTATAAGCAGCTTCACAGCCCTTTTCCCCTCTGTAGGAACTGGCACAAATGTCCAAACCTACACCAAAGTACTATACGAGCATTTAGCTGCATGGAATCATAAATACCCGACAGGACACAATCATCCTCCTCAAGGAAAAGTAAACCTGTCTGGCAGACATCTACAATAAATAAAATCTATAATAAAAAGAAAAAAATTGCTGTCCAGGACCAAGAAGGAGCAGGTGCCTAAATGGAAGCTATCTCTCCTTAGCCTGAACAAGCAAATAAGAGCAGAGTCCAAACTGGCCACATCTACTAAAGACAATCATAAGACCTTCTTCACATATGTCCGCAATCTCAAAGAAAGCACTCAGATCCACTCAGAACTGGTGGTCAAGGACACCATGCACACAAATACCGTAGATGTAGCCAACCTGCTGGCAGACAATTTCAGTGAAAACTTCACCCCTCTGTCTCCTCATCAGTAAATCAGGACATCCCCAGAAAGTCATCACTACCCTCTCAAAGGCAAAAAATACATCCTCCATGGGACCCAATAACATCCCAGGCTGCATCCTACATAAACTTGGGCAGGAACTTGCAGCACCATTAGACACCTTGTTCAACAAAAGCCTGAGTGGAGGAGAGCCACTGTCATCCCTTTGCACAAAGGTGGAGTATCCACCGATCCAGGAAATTATAGACCCACCAATCTCGGAAATTATAGACCAATCAGCCTAACTAGCCTGATCTGCAAGGCCATGGAATGGATTATCATGGACCTCATTAACAAGGACATTGGCAATCTCCAAACACTCGATCCCCACACAGTTTGGTTTCATCAAGGGAAGGTCATGACTGTTAAACTTGGTTGACTTCTTTCAGACAGTCACCAAAGCCATGGATGAGGGAAAGACGGTGCACACCACCTACCATGACCTGACCAAAGCCTTTGATACTATTCCCCACTCAGGTAAAACAGATAAACTCTCTCAACTAGGCATCAAATCATATGTTATCAGATGGGTAGCAAACTGGTTCACTGATAGAACCCACCTAGTCAAAATAGGGGAAGCCACCTCAAGCAGTAGACCCATAATGAGAAGTGTACCCCAGGGATCAGTCTTGGGACCTCTGTTGTTTGGGATATACATTTCTGAGATGCAGGCCAAAACCAGTGAGCTATGGCTGGCCAAATTTGCAGATGACTGCAAGATGGACACTGTCATCAATTTCCCTAGTGATGTGGTCATCCTCCAAGAGGGTTTCACCCAAACAAATGACTGGTGCCAGAAACATGGCCTCAAACTGAATGCCAAAAAATGCAACATCCACTTTGAAGAGAGTGACGTACCCACAAATTATCACATTGATAACAAGATCCTAAGCATGTAATCAGTTGTGGGGGTCTTGGGCACCCAGGTTGAGAGTATCTTGACTTTTGACCACCATATTGCCTCCGTTGTATGGAAGGCTTTCTATATGGCCAACCTCATTAGGAAGGGTATCTCATCCAGAGACAAAGAGGTCATAAAATCCCTGTATTGTTCCCTTATAAGACCCACTATTATGTACAACACCCCTTTTGGCATGTACCTCACAAAGCACATGCAGCAGCTGGAGAGACCACAGAGGTTCTTCACCAGGAGAATCCAGGGCATCAAACATCTATTCTACACAGATAGGCTAAAGCCCTGTCCCTCTACTCAGTCTCCTACAGACTCCTCAGAGGTGACCTCTGTCTGGCATACAAAGCAATCTCAGACCCCACCTTGATGGGACTGCTGCATATCCCCAAGTCAAGCTCCACTCGCGTAACCCACTTGCACAACCTCAACATTGTTGTGACATCAATAGGACTTGTTGGCAGGACAGATTTGTGTCCCAGAGACTCCCCCTTCTGTGGAATAGGCTCCCTCTCCACATCAAGCAGGGTATCTCATTATCACTTTTTAAGTACAACCTGGATAACTGGATGGGAAACAGAAAATACACTCCCTGGGATTCCAGTTGTGTCCCTGCTGGACAGGGCATCGGGTGCTGACTTGTTGGAACATGGGCTAAATTCTTGGCTAGGCTTGTAAGGGCCTCAGGGCCAATAGCCTAGTAACTTCATATGATCCTGTGATCCTATTACTATCTATGTGTGTGCCTAAGTTCCTGACTACTGGGTCAACTCTAAGAGGTGTGTTATCAATATGATAGTCAGCAGGGGTGGATGATTTAACCAAATGATACTATTATGCATTTCTTGGCATTAGTTTTAGTTCATGGCTCTGACACCATTTTTTTGTCTGTGTCAGCCCCTCCTGGAGAGCACTTGTGTCAGTGTGGAATTTAGTGACAGCTCCTAATTTGCAATCATCTGCAAACTTAGTCATCCAGAGGCCACTGACTTTGGTCTTGACTTCAGAGAAGTAAATGCCAAAAAGGAGCTGTCCAAGGACTGATCCCTGAGGGACTCCACTGTGACTGGCCTCATTGTAGAGGTGGACTTCTCAATTCTAACTTCCTGGGTCCTGTCTGTGAGCCATTTGGCTATCCACCAGGTGAAATATGAGTTTGTACTTAATGTCCTGAGTTTGTAAACAATGCCCAAGTGGGGTATTAGACAGTGTGAACCATTTTTCCCCTCATCCATTGCTTTGGTTACCTTCTGAAAGAAATCCACCAGGTTAAGTAGGCATGATCTGCCCTTGACAAAACCAAACTGGGTTGGGTCCAGTGTCTGGATGTTTACTGTTGATCATTTCCATGGTAATTATTTCCATACCTTTACATATAACAATAGTGAGACTTATGGGTCTGTAGTTTCCAGGGTCTGTAGATGGCCCACCTTTGTGCAGAGGGATGACTGTTGCTGTTCTCCATTCACGAGGCACAAAGCCTGTTTGGCTACAGTTAAATAGTAATTCCAGAGGCCCTGATAGGTCATGTTTCATGCTATTTAGAAGGCATCCTGGGATATTGTCTGGGCCCATTGATGCAGTGTTCTTAGCCTTAGAGAAAGCACTAAGGACCTGTTCCCCAGTGATAGCAGGGGGTGTTATACTTGATGGTATTTCCTGAGGGAAGGTTGAGAGGGAAAGAGGGGTAAAGTTGGAGCTGAATTTATCGACCAGGAGGTTTGCTATATCTTCTGGCTCAGTATATGTGGCTCCATTTACAATGCGCTCTGCACACAATTATGTATTGCCTTTGAGGTTGTGGACATAGCTAAAGAATGCTTTGTGATGGTCCTTGGCCTGGAAGGCCAAACCTACCTCATATTTGGCTTTGGTACACTTTATTTGTCCTCTGAGTTGGTTGTTTAGTTTGATGAGAGTGCTTTTATCCTGCTGGGTGCTGCACCTCCTAATTTTTGCCATGATTTTCTTCCTTCTGTTATACAGCCTGCTAACTTTGTGATTCCACCAGGGCGACTTGTTTTTGTTAGTTTTGTACTTCTTCCTGGTGGATACAGCTGCCTCTATGCAGCTATTAACATGCTTGTACAGGGTTTCTGTGAACAGTTCTGTATAGGCAGCAGTGTTCTCGGGGTTTATGGAGGATTGAAATGTTGCCAGATTATCACTTAATAGCAGGAGGTTAACCATTTTGTGGTCTGACCTTACCAGGGAAAACATTACAGTAGGGGGTGTGCAGCACTCTCACATATTAGTGAGGACCAGATCCAATATGTTTGCACCCCTGGTTGGTGTATTGACTATCTTGGCCAGGGAGTTTGTGTTTACAAAATCCAGGAATCTGTGTACCTATACGTTTCGTGTTGTATAGGATTCCCAGTGAATAGTGGGGTAATTAAAGTCACCCATGAATATGGTATTAGGTTGAATGGTTAGTGTTTCTAATAAGTTTAAATACATGGTATGGGTTTGCTAGATCATACAAGGGGACATATAGCTTGCAAGAAGTGGCATTGGATTTTGCCTATGGTGATTTGAACATGGAGCAGCTCAAATGCAGATAGATTGAAGGTCCAGGGTTCCAAAGGATATTTTTTCCCTTTGGCAGAAGGGAAACTGGTATCTGCCCAATTCCTTTTGTCAAATTTGGCATTGTTGAGTATATGGTGTCTAGCAACTCATCATTTCGGGGGTGGGAAGCTATCAGACTTTGAAATGCTGCTAGTCAGTTTTCTAAACTCATTATATAATCTAATTCCACCATAAATAAAATGAAAAATAATTCAAAGCACATCCACAGGAACAAAACACAGCTGCACTACTAATTTTCTGAAGTTATAAAATTCTATAGATGCTTAAAAACGCTGCTGCATACAACATAAATTAAATCAATACGCTTTATTGGTACCAGTCGGTAAGCACTTTCACCATTAAGGCTTCATCAGACCATGCAGTTACAAGTAAATGCAAATCCTTAAATACTCTAAAATTTAACGGTTCATAATTAATTAATAGATGCAATAAAATGACATAATTTCCTTGATGCTCGTGAAAGCATATATCTCTCTTAAAACTTGTTCAATATATCATATAATGAAAAACAATTTGTCTATTTGAACCGTATCTATACAAAAAATTTCATTGTTCTTTAAAACAAACAAAAAACAAATAAAAGCAAGAATACATATCAATAAAACACTTTTAAAATTACTTTGCATAAATTCATGCATACAAAATTCAACAGCCAAATATTCATTCAGCTAATACAAAGACATAGATATGAAAGTACATAACTAAATCTATATACTGGAAAGTATAACCACACAATTTGTTTAACAAAGTTATTTAACTGTTCACTTTTAATCTTTGACTGTGTAATATAGGTTTTAAAGGCACCTTGTCATTGAGCCCAGGTTTCTTATTTGCTCTACACCTAATAATCCATCTCAAGTCACATCCTTCTATATAATTCTTAACATCTCCACCCCGTATACTTGGACTGATGACTTGTAACACAGAAAATTTAAAAAGATGTATTGGTCCTGCTGTTAGTGTGTGTCTCGTTAGTGCATTGTGTTCAGAACCAATACGTGTGTGATAAGTATGTTCCCTGATTCTTTCTCGAAGTTTCCTGTTAGTTTTTCCTAGATAAAATCTGCTGCATGACACACATCTAGCAAGATAAACCACATGTTCTGTTTGACAATCGGCTTTCTCATAAAGGTATACACATAATTGGAAACTGGGTGGACAAAAGTGTTCCTAGTATCTATACTATCACATTGGTTGCATCTATGACATGGTTTCGTTCCATTGGCACTATTATCACTAACTCCTCTTTTAAAGGTCTTTGGATGACACAAAATCTGTTTTAAATTCCTGCTGTTCTTAAAGAGAAATTTCGGTTCATCCCCTACTATTTCTCTAATGCTTTCATCCAATAATAAAGTGTCCCAATGCTTCTGCACTATATTCTTCAAATCCTTAGTATCTAAAGTGTAAAACATGGGTATTTTTATTTGATTATCTCTCCTCACTATTACTTCTTCATTAAATGGAGTGCTTCTGTCAGAGAAATATGGGATGGCTCTAGTTGCTCTTACTGAGTTGGTCTCTTCAATTGCTTTATTCACTTCCTTATAGTTATAATGTCTATCCAAGAGTCTCGATTTCAAATCTGAGAGCTCCTGGTCATATCCCTTCTGTATCGGATTTAATCTGGATGCCCTCATAGCTTGACCTTTAACAACATTTTTAAAGACATACTGAGGGTGCATGCTTTTTCTGTGTAGGAGTGTATTCCTATAACATGCCTTCTTATATACCCCCGTATTTAGGAGACCATTCTCCAGTCTCTCAATGTGTATATCTAAAAAAAATATACTATGTTTTGTATAAACCATAGTAAAACTTAAATATTCAATTAAGCTATTTATTTGTGATGCAAATTCATGTAAAGTTGTTTCATTGCCCTTCCAAATCAAAAGCAAATCATCCACAAAGTGTCTGTAGAAGCCTACATTCACTTTGTAACTCTCTAAAGGGAACAATTTTTCTTCTTCCCAACTAGCCATAACTATGTTGGCGTAGCTATTGGCACAGGAGGTGCCCATTGCTACGCCATCATTTTGAACATATATTTCCTCTTCAAATAAGATGTTATTATACAGAATCATCTCCAAGAAAAGGGTTATTAAGTCTACAAATTTAGCATCATTATTTGAATGTGTCAGCATATACCCATGTATTTTCTCTACGCCTTGCTCATTAGGTATTACTGTAAATAAACTTTTCACATCTAATGTAACCAATATATATTGTGCATCACTCATTATATTTCTCATGTAGTCATAGAGATAAAGTAAGAATTGCTTACTATCTTTCAAAATATAAACATTGGCATCAACTACAGTTCTGAGAATATTTTCTAAGTAAATAGATAGGGGCTCAGTAACCCATCCCCTCCCAGCTACAATTGGTCTCATTGGGGGGTTACAGGGACATTTATGCACTTTGGGGAGTCCCTGGATGATTGGTATTAATGGGTTATTAACCCTCAAAAATTTGAATACTTCCAGATTAATATAATTACTTTTTATAATATCATCCAACATGTCATAGATCCTATACAGTATAGTTTATGCCAATGTGTATATTTTGAAAGATAGTAAGCAGTTCTTACTTGATCTCTATGACTATTCTGTATAATAACATCATCTTATTTGAAGAGGAAATATATGTTCAAAATGATGGCGTAGCAATGGGCATCTCCTGTGCCAATAGCTACACCAACATAGTTATGGCTAGTTGGGAAGAAGAAAAATTGTTCCCTTTAGAGAGTTACAAAGCGAATGTAGGCTTCTACACATGCTTTGTGGATGATTTGTTTTTGATTTGGAAGGGCAATTAAACAACTTTACATGAATTTGCATTACAAATAAATAGCTTAACTGAATATTTAAGTTTTACTATGGTTTATTCAAAACATAGTATATATTTTTTAGATATACACATTGAGAGAGTGGGGAATGGTCTCCTAAATATGGGGGTATATAAGAAGGCATGTTATAGGAATACACTCCTACATAGAAAAAGCATGCACCCTCAGTATGTCTTTAAAAATGTTGTTAAAGGTCAAGCTATGAGGGCATCCAGATTAAATCTGATACAGAAGGGATATGACCAGGAGCTCTCAGATTTGAAATCAAGACTCTTGGATAGGCATTATAACTATAAGGAAGTGAATAAAGCAATTGAAGAAACCAACTCAGTAAGAGCAACTAGAGCCATCCCATATTTCTCTGACAGAAGCACTCCATTTAATGAAGAAGTAATAGTGAGGAGAGATAATCAAATAAAAATACCCATGTTTTACACTTCAGATACTAAGGATTTGAAGAATATAGTGCAGAAGCATTGGGACACTTTATTACTGGATGAAAGCATTAGAGAAATAGTAGGGGATGAACCGAAATTTCTCTTTAAGAACAGCAGGAATTTAAAACAGATTTTGTGTCATCCAAAGACTTTTAAAAGAGGAGTTAGTGATAATAGTGCCAATGGAACGAAACCATGTCATAGATGCAATTAATGTGATAGTATAGATACTAGGAAAACTTTTGTCCACCCAGTTTCCAATTATGTGTATACACTTTATGAGAAAGCCGATTGTCAAACAGAACATGTGATTTATCTTGCTAGATGTGCGTCATGCAGCAGATTTTATCTAGGAAAAACTAACAGGAAACTTCGAGAAAGAATCAGGGAACATACTTATCACACACGTATTGGTTCTGAACACAATGCACTAGCGAGACACACACTAACAGCAGGACCAATACATCTTTTAAAATTTTCTGTTACAAGTCATCAATCCAAGTATACGGGGTGGAGATGTTAAGAATTATACAGAAGGATGTGAATTGAGATGGATTATTAGGTGTAGAGCAGATAAGAAACCTGGGCTCAATGACAAGGTGCCTTTAAAACCTATATGACACAGTCGAAGATTAAAAGTGAACAGTTAAATAACTTTGTTAAATAAATTGTGTAGTTATACTTTCCAGTATATAGATTTAGTTAGGTACTTTCATATGGTATCTATGTCTTTGTATGAGCTGAACGAATATTTGGCTGTTGAATTTTGTATGCATGAATTTATGCAAAGTAATTTTAAAAGTTTTTATTGATATGTATTCTTGCTTTTATTTGTTTTTTTGTTTGTTTTAAAGAACAATGACATTTTTTTGTACTTACTGATTTAATTTATGTTGTATGCAGCAGCATTTTTAAGTGTCTATAGAATTTTATATTAGTAGTGCAGCAGTGTTTTGTTCCTGTGGATGTGCTTCACATTATTTTTCATTCTATTTATATTCTACAATATGGGAACATTCACTCCATGGGGGTGCTTTTTTGTACTTTTAATTACACCATAAGGTTTATGTCATGACTAAACTGAGTATTTTTTGAATTTATTCTCATACTAACTGTTTTTGTGACTCTGTTACTTCATAAGGTTTTTGTCCAACCCTCACTCCAGTTGTAGTCTGTTTTTATGTTTTGTTATTTTAGTTCTTGCAGGTATTTATGAAAACAGTCCTTTATTTCTTTAGAGAAATTCTCTTACTTCCTGTCTTTGTAGTCTTGTTAAGTACTCCGTCCTTTACATCAGGCAAAGACTCCCCACTTTCTCCTGTATGAGCTTCAGCTGTATTTATTTATTCATTTATTTATTTATTTATTTATTTATTTATTTATTTAACAGTTATTAACTAGGTAGATGATCTGGTCTAAGGACCCTTTTCAGCTGCAACCTGGGCCAGAGAGATCAGGCAATACAACAAAACATACAATAGACTGCAAAAGTATTTACACAGAAATTTGCATTTGCATTGGCAGTAACATTGTTGTAAATATAGCACAGTATGCAATTTACATTTAGGAATGGACCATTTTGAATTTTCGGGTAGGTGTAGATCAGAGCATGTGTATGTACCTTTAAAAAGCATTTCCAGATGTAGCAGGTGCATATAAATCCTGAGCATGTGCAGGCAGCATTGCCATTTTGAGAGAACAGCCAGAGTGTTAACATGTATGAGTGCAATAGTCAGTCTGTTTATAAGTTAATTTAAGTTTAAGTTACAAAGCCTCATTTCTTTTTTTTTTTGTTCAAGTAATTTTATTCAATTTTTTAAAACAATAATTAATAAATTTTACAGATCATAGGTTCATAGGTAGGTACTAGGCTATCGGCCCAAGGGCCTATGTAAGCCTAGCCAGCAAGGTACCATAGCTTACGCCACCCAAGAAAGTTATTTTCCTGTGCCACTGTCCAGCAGAGACACAGAAGTGATCCCCGGGGTGTATTTCCTATTTCCCATCCACTCAACAAGATTTTTCTTGAAGAGTGCTAATGAAGAACTTTGCTTGACATAGATAGGTAGCTTGTTCCAGAGTATAGGAAGTCTCTGAGACAGGAATCTATCCCTCCAGCATGTCCTGTTTATTGTGGTGGCAAGGTTTAGGTCCCTAGAGCGTGTAGCTTGGAGGGATTAGGATTTCTTTAGGTGTAGCATGTCCAACAGCTCTGGGTTTGACATATTTTTATGTTAGGCAGAGATCACCTCAGAGTAGGTGATATGCTACGGAGTAATGCTGGAATTTTTTTGAGGCGGTCAGTGTAGGGCATTTGTTTAAGACCAGTAATCCTCTTTGTGAGGTACTTCTGTATCCTTTCCAGCTGCTGCAGATGTCTTGTGAGGTACATTCCAAAAGGGGCGTTGTACTCTATAATGGGTCTAATGAGTGATGAGTAGAGGGGAACAATGACCTCTTTTTTCCTGGATGAGAACCCTTTTATGATAAGGTGTGCCACGTAGAAGGACTTCCTGACTACTGTGATGATGTGACTATCAAAGGTGAGACTACTGTCCACCTGAGTCCCAATGTCTCTTATCACGCATTCTGTGTTAAGTAGATTGCTGCCTATGTGGTAGTTCATGGGTACAGAGTTTTTACCAAAGGGGATGACACTGCACTTTTTGGAATTGAGCTTGAGGCCATGGCTCTGACACCAGGCATCTGTCTCAGTGAGGCCCTTCTGTAGGATGTCCACATCATTTGGGGACATGACTATGGCTCCTAGTTTGCAGTCATCTGTGAACTTCGTCAGCCAAAGGCCTTCTGTGTTAGCCTGTACTTCAGAGAAGTAGATACCAAACAGGAGAGGTCCCAGGGTGGATCCCTGTGGCACTCCACTTGTCACTGCCTTGAGGTCAGATTTGAAGTCTGCAACTTTTACAGTGTGGGTTCTGTCAGTGAGCCAGTTGGCAACCCATCTTGTGACGTAGGGATTTATACCTAGTTTAGTGAGTTTAGCTATAATTCCAGAATGGGGGATGATGTCGAAAGCCTTGGCGAGGTCATGATAGGCTGTGTGAACCACCTTACTCTCATCCACAGCTTTGGTGACTGCCTCAAAGAAGTCGATCAGGTTCAGGGGGCATGATCTGCCTTTCACAAAGCCAAACTGGGTGGGATCCAGAGTTTGGAGGTTACCAATGTCTTTGTTTATGAGTTCCATGATGATACGTTCCATGGCCTTGCAGACCAGGCTCGTCAGGCTAATAGGGCAATAGATCCCGGGATCAGTGGCGGCTCCCCCTTTGTGGAGAATAAATTGAATGAACTATTTACAGAATGTACAAAGGCCTCAAAACAAATGAAGACAAAAGGAGTACAAGCATAGTTACACAGACAAATATTACACATTTTTAAACAAAGACTAAAACAAAAAATAAAATGTTGACTTCTTACTTTCTCTCTTCTTATGAAGGTAAAGTTGTAACCATTTTAAGTGTCTCAGTTAGGGAGAAAACTTTTTCCCAAGGATTATTGATCCATTTCCTAGGAAATATTTTCATTTCCTTGACTTTGATTTCCAACAGTGCTACCTCCTTCAATAGAGTTAGAAAATCATCAAGTGATGGAATGACGGGGGAGTTCCATTTTCTTTTGATACATTTTTTTTGAAACTGGCATTGTAGTCCAAAGAAGATAAAGGTATTTCCTTTTCATGACAGTGGTTTCTTTTATATTCAGGAGAATTAAGGACTTTGACAAAGTGAAAGAATCAGTAAAAATGGCTTGCAAAAATTCACCAATATCTTCCCAGAATTTCTTTATTTGAGAGCATTCATACATAATATGAGACCAATCAGCACTGTATTTTAGAGAGTACCTCCAACATAATATTTCATTAGAATTATTAAATCTAGCTATTTTGTTGGGAGTATAAAAGGCTCTATGTAGAAACTTCCATGCAAATACTTTCCAACTTTGTATATTTGAAGTTAACTTAATAGAATATAAAACATCTATTTTGGTCTCATTTAATAACAATAATGGATACTCTTTAGTGATAAACTTCCAGCATTTCTGGTTAGATTTTATTTTATATTTAATGATAATTTTATATAGCTTTGAAGTTAAATTTGTCCAATTAACGTCTCTATATATTATTTTATATAAGCAAAATATAAATTTAGGCATGGATTTAAATGGAGTTGTTTATTGTTCTACATAGATCATGTGCATACGGTATTAGGCTATTAAGAGCTAACCAGTCAATATTTGATAAATTAAATGTGCTGATTAACTTGTTTACATCCATGACTGTCAGATTTTCCATACATTGGTACCAACAAGTGAAATTGTTTCCTTTTCCATGAGTTAAGAGTATCTATGGGAATGTTATTGAAAAAGTTTTTTGTAATTGTAAAGGGAGTTAATAACTGAAACCATAATTTAATGTTAATATTATTGTTTACAAAGCTTTGAAAAGTGTTGTAGATATAATTTATATAATTTAGATTGGTAGGTTTAGTAGAATTGTATTGCAAGTTAATACAAATAATATACCAGAGTTTATTATTCTGTTCAATCAGTTGTAAATGTTTTGTTAATTTACTTTCTTCTTGGAAAATAACAGTATGTAATGTTTTCCATGCGGGAGAAAATTTTGGATCTACCCAATTTATCACTGTTTTGAAAATGGAAGCTTTAATATAAGATTCTAGATCAGGGAAGTTCATGCCTCCCATTTCCCAAGGCCTAATATGATTTAGAAAAGCTATCCTATTTTTTTTTGGGGGGGGGGTACCAAAGGAAGTTTATAAAAAATTTATTTAATTCTTTTAAAATGTTTTTATTAGGAATTATAGAGATAGCTAGTGCAATATAATTTACCATTGGGAGAAGGACCATCTTTATTAGCTGCAATCTATCTTCAAATGTTAGATACAATTTATTCCATTTTCCCATTAGTGACTTAAGGGTATTCAGGGTATTATTGTAATTTGTGGATAGAGTTCATTCTAACTTTTCACATAAAACAATCCCTAAATAATTTAAAGAGGAAACCTGTTTTCCAATTATTTGATTTATGTTAGTATTAAAGTTATTTTTATTATTTAACAATATATGGTTCAATTTAGAAATATTAATTTTAAGCCTGAAATATGATGACATTTTTCAGCTAACAAATTTAATTCACACAGTGGCTCATCTGAAATTAATAAGGTGAATAGAGTATCGTCGGCAAAAAGCATTATTTTGGAGTTAAATTGATTAAAAATGTCAATACCTTTAATTTTGGGGTTTAATCGAATTGCAGAGGAAAAAAGTTCTATTGCTAATGCAAACAGTATTGGAGATATGGGGCATCCTTGTTTGGTACCCTTAGTAATTTTAATTGCTTCTGATGTGAATGGGCCTAATTCTACATATGCCAAATTGTCTCTATAAATATTCTTTATTAAAGTAATGAATTGTGCGGGGAAATCATATATTTGTAGAATTTTGAAAAGGTAATTCCAATTTAGTGAATCAAATGCTTTTTCAATATCTAATGTGACTATAAGGGCTTCAGTTTTGTCTCTGTTTAAAAGGTCTACAGTGGTTAGAATTCTTTGTATGTTATCATGGGTATGACTATTGTGAATAAAACCCATTTGATCTTCGCTAATGACTTGAGTTCGAGATTTTTTGATCCTATTGACCAGAATAGACATAAGAATTTTATAATCATTATTAAGGAGTGAAATAGGTCTATATGAACTATATACTGGGGCTTTATTATTTTTACCTTCTTTGATTTTTTATTAATTTCTTTGAGTGTAATTTGTTTTTGAATGTTTATGCTTAAGCTCTCTGGTATTTTATTTAATTTTGAGAAATCTAGGCACATGTTTGTATTGTTATGTGGAGAATCATTGTTATTGTAGTGTTTAATAAAATGAAATTTAAAAGCTTCTAATATGTCACTTATATCTGAAAATTTTTTCTTATTTTTCCCTTCATGAATTATAACTGTAATATTGTTTCCATTGGAATGTCTCTTTAATCTCATTGCTAGGTTATGCATATATTTGGGGTAGACAGAGTAAGAATTTAATTTTAAATTTTCTAAGGCCAAATTGGTTTTATGCATTAAAATGTCATTGTATTTTTTATTTAATTCCCCAATTTCTTTTTTTTTTTTTTTTGCATCTAGATCTTCCACAATCTTTAGGTTAGTGTCTATGATTTGTTTTGGATATTAAATAGTTCTGATTCCCATTTCTTTGCTTTATTGTTATACCAGGAAATAATTTTATCATAAAGATATGCCTTTAGGGAATCCCATAAAATAACTATATGTATGTCACTAGTATTATTTGTATCCAAGAAATATTTTATTTCCGAATATAACCATGGCTTAAACTCTTTTAATTTAGTGAAATATGCTGAAATTCTTTTGGTAAATGTCAGTCTCTTAAAATCCATTTGAATTTTAAGGATACGTGAGTTATGGTCAGATAGGGTATTATAGAAGGGTGTGATATTTTCATTTTTAAATCTTGGGATACATATATTTTAGCACTTCTCGTATTAGTATTGAATCTATAGTCACTATGGGAAAATAGTAATGAAATTTCATTTTTAAGACTAAATGAGTCTTGTTTGTTTGTGTCTTTCGGCTTTTCCCGGTTAGGGGTCGCCACAGCAGAATGAGTCTAATAACTGCAAATTATCTATCCATTTTTTAAGAGTTCTCCCTGTAGATATAATATAGAAAGGTCTTTTATTTGTGGTCTCTTGACTATCTAGAATACAATTAAAATCCCCTCCCAAAATTAAGTTACCTTTTGAGGTCTTATTAATAAGTTCTATGTGCTTCTTAATTGTTCCTACTCCTATACCCGGAAACCAATATAGGTTCACCGAAGTCAAAATTCTGTTACTATATCTTATTATTGCTATTGATAAAAGACCATCCTTGTCTTCATAATTATATACAACCTGAGGATTGGTAACATTTTTCTTCCACAATATTAATACTCCTCTGGTTTTTCACTGTATGATGAGTTAGATAGCTTTAGGAAATCATTTGGATTCCAAGTAAGGTTATCATTAGCTTTAAAGTGGGTTTCCTGTAAAAACACCACTTGTGCTTTATTTACTTTTAGGTATTTAAGTAAGTTGGACCTTTTCCTTGGATTATTTAAGCCATTTACATGTAATGAGAGTAGTACTATGTCCATCTAGTTGATTTATTACTGAAATGTTTTTGATTGGAAATAATTCTAATAGATTATTAATTCCTTTTGAATTATATAAATTAGAATCTAAAGGAGGCCAAAAGAGAAAACAAATAAGTGTACAGTAGTTAATCTTATACAAATGTATAAACATATACTTAGAATAATCATTTAACAAACATGGAATGAATAACATTCCTAATCTGAGAGAACTAAAAGGTTCGGTCAGATTAACCCTCATTGCTAAGAATGAACCAAACATTAATGAGAAGTTAGAGGCTCCATTGTATGTTATTATGGAGATTACATTCAAATCAACCCAAGCATATACAACTAGTTTGATCAATGACACACTTGAATATGTGCTTGTTATAAAGATACACTTAATATAGAGTTCAGACATTAAATTTTGTACTAAATTACATTGTGTGTAATAAATTGGGCATACAATTCCATTTTGATCAGGTATTCAATAATATAAGTAAAATATCCTGAAATATATTTGATAATCTAGTTTCCTTTCATCATTCATGAGTTTCTGAATAATGCCCATTTCATTCAATAACTGTCTTATAAACTAAACTATGGTTAGTGTTGTGAGATTAGTTTACAATAGTATCAACTTTAAAGCCAGTGAATCATACCAATTTCTGTAATCTACCTTCACTCTGATGAGTTTAAGTATAAGAACTATAGTATTCTGTGTGTATATAAACTTCAATGCATATATAAATGCTGTTCAGAATGATGCTATACAAAGAGGTTGCAAGTAAGAGCTCTACATCATGTTTATTACATTACCCTAAACTGCAATAAAGAGCTTGTTTGTTATTAAATTGATGCAAACCCTAAATAGTTTATTGCATATGATAAACTGAAAAAATCCTGTTTAAATAGTCAAAGTCATAGATTATTAGTTCACAGTCAAACCATATTAATTAGAAAAAAAGATAATACAATTTAAGGCCGCATCACAATAACTGAGCATTGACAATAGGTGTAAATTAAATGATTACAGTTCTTAAAAGGTAGTTAAAATATTCATTCAGTCAGGATCTTGGTAATGATTACTTACAACCTAGTCCATTTTCAGTAAGATAAATTCCATTAAGAGTGCAGTCTTGAAGCTTAAAATGTCTGAAATAGATAACATGTTACAGACTGTTCATTGTTTTGCACTCTACATCTACCATATCAAACTATAGTTTAATATTACAGGTATGAAGTTTCTCATAATATATGCCTTTATATAGACCAAATATTGGCTAAAACCTCACACATTCTTTTTCTTATCAAGTCATGTTGTTATTTTCTAATTCTTAACATACCTTTCCTTAATACGTTACTAAGGATGATAACATACAAGCATCCTAAAGTCTTATTCTTATTTATTTATTAACTAGGATGTGCACATTCATGAGGAACTTTGAGATATCTAAAAATGGATCAGATGTTGAGTGTTTCAACTTTACTATCTATAATTAAATGTTTCCAAATGTATATATCTTGTTCATTTTATTTCTTTTTATCTAAGTTTCCTAATTAATGTATTTGTATATAATGAACAGTAACTATATATGATGTCCACTAGTAAACCAAACACTTTCATTACATGTAAAATTTCCTTGCTATCCTTTCCTTCAAAACAACATATATTTAGTTATATTATTTAAAGGAAGTACTGTCTTAAAGGAAGTGCTGTCTCTTTAAGGCTATAAGGAAGTGTGTTGTGCTAGTGCATTAACTTCATATATTTGTGTCTATATCAACTCACGTAGAGAGATAAAGCAGGACTTTAACAGAGTTCCTTTGCTTGAAATTTTAGCCTACATAGCACAATGTATTCCAAGGATTTCTCAACATATTTACAAAACGGAAGGTAAATATTTAAAAACAAAACAACGTGATGTGTTTAAATTATGTTCCTATGTGTTTAGACTAACTAGGAAACTGTAATGGCATAAATGAAACAGTTTAATTTGAAGATGTTATGATTTAATGTTTAAATTCAGAAATGAGCATTCTGCATTCACGTTAGTGTGTACAATACACTGGCAAGCTCGTGAAATGAACAGTGAAGATTTCCCTACATGTCTCGTGTATTGGAAGGGCTTCTCTTTCTTTTTTTTTTTGAAAAAAAAAAAGACGTTTAACTGGAATTCATGACAGCGCTAATTACAATAACATTTCAGAGTCTGTGCATTGTCTGAGATACAAAGTCATATTTCAATACAAATGACTTAAACAAGTCAAGAACACATTTAAAACTTGCATATTATGCATATTACTTAACGATCTTTGTTTACTGGATTCAAGTTTATGTATAGCCAATATTATACTACAAAGTACAATGCATATTGGCTATTTCCTTCCCCACACATTGTTTTTATACCTTTCTATCACAATCAAATGTAAAATATTTGAATTAATTAAACTGCAGATATTAAGCTGCTGCATATAAGTTAACCATTAAATCTGAAGTATGTAAGTGAAATATTAATGCTATTAAGAGGTAAATTTTAAAATGCTTGCAAAATGAATAGACAATACCTATATTGTTACCTTTAGCATGGATTTTTAGTTTTGGTTGATTCTTTAACAGAAGCAGTAGAAGGAATACTTTTTGAGTCAGTTCTTTGATTTTTTTTCTTTACATCAATCCAATTATTTTTCTCAGGGGATCTTTTCGGGGATGTAGTCAAAGACCAGTCCATTTCCTCTGGAACTATGATTATATTGTTGTTTTTAATGAAAGTTATTGCTTCCTCAATGTCATTAAATGTCATTATTTCATTTGAAGTAAAAATCCTTATTTTTGCAGGGTATGCTAGTTGTGCTTTTATTTTGTTTTGCTTGAGTAACATTACCAGTGGCCCGGCTTTCTTTCTCATTTCTAAAATTCTGGAGGAAAAGTCATTGTCAAATCTGATTAGATTTTGCTTGTACTTCAGTGGGGACTTTCTCCAAGCACATTTAAGAACAAGCTCTTTGTCTAGGTAAGAAAGAAATTTAACCACAACTGACCTGGGTGTGGATATTGATGATGAAGGGATGGGTTTCCCAATGGCTCTGTGAGCTCTTTCTATGCCATATGAGAATCCTTCTTTCAAATCAATGATGTCCAGTAGCCATGAATTAAGGAAAGAGATTATATCCTTGCCTTCTGACTTTTCTGGTAAACCAAAGATTCTCACATTAGTCCTCCTTTCTCTGTTTTCCATATCATCTAACTTGTTAATAAGCCATTTATTCTGTTGCTGAAGAAAATCACTCTAGGTTTCCTCCTCTATAAGCCTTCCATCTATATCAAATAAGGATTCTTCGATGTTTAATATTTTGGTTTGATGCTGTTGAAGTAGTTCTTTGAAGGTTTCAGTTTGTCTATCACAACTTTCTCTCAAATTTTCTATGTTGTCTTTGAAACTGTCCATTTTGAAAGATAGTTCTTGTAGAATTGAAGACATCAACTGAATGTATTTCCTCAGAGTAGATTCTGCATGTGGATTCTTTGAACCACTCATCTTTCCAGGTCAGTTTGAAACTCCAGATATTTCTGACAGGAAAGTTTTCAAGAAGATGTTCCAGAGATTGTATGATGATAGTAAAAATATTGAAGTACAAGTTTTAACTATTTTTCCTAAGAAAAAATAATTATTTTCCTGTTATTTAAAGTAGTTTTAAGGAGCCCTAAAAAAGTGCTGCTTTCAGATTGCCATCTAGGCTCTGCCCCACAAAGCCTCATTTCTGATGTTTTTGTGTGTAATAAAGCTGCTTGGACAGAACCCATGAATGTTCATCTGTTTTATCCTGACCAGATGAGCGATATGGTGTCAGAACCGGGATTAGAAGAGCTACTTCTAGGAACCATGAGGTGCAGAGTTGAAGGTGAAAGCAGACTAAGCAGGTTGAGTGAAATTGAGCACAGACAATTGAAAAAGGACCAGAAACAAGCTATAGGTAAAGAAAACAGCACAAATGATTTATTTGGCAAAGAAAATGAAATAGCGTATTTATGAAGCACAAAACGCACAAAAGGATATATTAAGCAAACGAAAGTCACAAACCACATTATTAATTAAACAAAATGCCTGAAACCACAGTATTTGATAAAACTAGCAAAATTATTCATATGGGGGTCAGAATTACCTTTGGTTTGCATAACGAGCACGTTTAAAGTAAAACAGGCACAAGAAAAACATATTGAGCATGATAGATAAAAAGGGTATAATGAGTACAATAAAAGGACAAATTAAGCTTAAGGAGCAAAGTGACTGCATGATTTTAGTAAAAGACTGTGTTTTGGGCATAAACTACTATTTCACATTGACCAAAGCCATTCAAAGCATAACTAGAGTTGTTTGAAGTATCTCAGAGTGTGCAAAGTGTTTGCAGAGTGTGTGCTTTATTATGGTACAATTATTTTAAAGAGTTGCTATGTGCAAAGGACAGTTATATTGCAAAGTGCAGTCAAAGTACAACCATTTTGAAAAGTTTCTTGTGCTGTGTGCATTTATTCGCAGAAAGCCGCCATTTCAGTGTGTTTCTTACACTGTGCAGAGTTATTTCACAAAGTACAGCCATTATGAAAGGTTCTTGTGCTGTGTACAGTTTATTTGCAAAGTGCATTCATCTCAAAATGTTTCTTACTCTGAGCTTTTTCTGCTGTGTACAGTTTATTTGCAAAATACAGTTATTTTTGAAGTATTTCTTACACTTATAAGGAGTGGTTTCACAAAGTACAGTGATTTCAGAGTGTTATTGTGCTACGGAGACTTATTTGGAAAAATACAGTTATTTCAAAGAGTTTTTTGTGCTATTTGGCATAATTACAATTACTGGCATAAAGTTTTGGCATATACACACACACACACACATATATATATATATATATATATATATATATATATATATGTGTGTGTGTGTGTGTGTGTGTGTTCATACATAATTCCAAGCACCTTCACTACTGTGTTTTGATATGGCAGAGGCATTTCGCAGACCAAGTCCACTTGTGTTTGATCATAATATAGCAGAGAATTGGAGAGTATTTGAGCAGGAATACAATTTTTTCATACAAGTGGCTTTTTCTGACGAAGATGCACATACAAGGGCATTCATTTTGCTTAACTTAGCTGGGTCAGAAGCTATTGAAAGAGAGTGTTTATTTCTGTGTGCACCAGAAGAATATACAGGAGAGGGGGCAAACGATCATATTGCGGTACTGGCTGAATCAAGAGAAGACCCTGAGTGCTTAAAACATAAATTTAGAGAAATGTGCTACCCCCAGACAAATGTTACATTAGAGAGGCACTTATTTTATACAAGAGACCAAAAGCCAGGTGAAACTTTTGCAGCTTATATCACTGACTTGAGAAATAAGACTAAAACAGGCAAATGTGGTTACTTGAAAGATGAGTTAATAAAGGACAGGCTTGTGTGTAGTGTTAATAGTGCTGCAGTGAGAAAGATTTTGCTTCATGACAGTGATTTAACATTAAACAAAGCAATAGAGATTTGTCAAATCCATGAGCTCACAGAAAGGCACACAGGTATGCTTACAAGTGATAAAAGCATGGTTTCAACAGCCTCTAGAGCAAATGAAGACAGCATGCAACAAGTGGCAAGCATAAACAGGCCTGAGCACATGGCAGCAGCAACCCCTGTGGGTGTGGCAAAGAGAACCCAGAGCTTTATAGCAAGTTCCAAGACTAGTTCAGTAAAAGAAGCATGCTCAGTGTAGTATAAGTGTGAGTCAGCAAAACCCAAGTCAAGTCTTATTGTTAACTGTTGTAATTGTGGAGCCATCCATGAGTCTAAAAGAGAGAAGTGCTTAGCATTTGGTCAGCAATGGCATAAGTATAAAAAATCGAACCATTTTTAAAAGTTTTGTAAATCAAGAAACCCTCATTCAGTTATTAAGAAAGGTCACTCCAAAAAGCAAGTTGATCATGTAGAAAGCTGCAACCCTACTTTTTATGTAGATGGTGTTTCAGTGGTCAGTGAAAAGGTTAATGCAGTAGCTTTGTTGACAAAGAATTAAGTATTTTGCACTGTCCTGATCAATGATAAACCCACAGAGCTCAAAGTAGACACTGGTTCAAAGTGTAATGTAATGTCAGCAGAAGCATTTGCTAAAGTAAGAGCTGGTAAGCAACTTAATTTGCTCAGTTGTGCAAATCTTGCTGCTTATGGAGGTGAAGAGATTCAAACTGAAGGCTCAGTAATGCTTTCATGCTATTCGGCTGGGAACAGTTACAGCTTGCAATTTTATGTAGTCGAAAGATCCATGCTGTCATTATAGGTCTCAGAGACAGTTTGAGAATAAAACTACTTTCTTTTACCAAAGAAGTACATCATGTAAGGACATGTCCCAGTTCCAGCTTTACTGATACTATTTTCTCAGAGTATGCTGATGTTTTCAACAACAAGCTAGGCAAATTTCCAGTTGTGTACTCCATGAAAGTAGACCTAGAGGTCAGTTCAGTGGTCACAGCAGCAAGAAAACTTCCAACAGCTATGCAGGACAAAGTAAAGATCCAGTTAGACAAAATGGTGCAGCAAGATGTGATTTGTCCTGTCACAGAACCAACTGAGTGTTTATCTTCTATGGTAGCTGTTCATAAGAAAAATTCAGATGAGATCAGAGTATGCATTGACCCAATAGATTTAAAACAAGGCATTAAAAAGATCTCATCATCCTATACATACAGTCGAGGAAATTGCAACCCTCATGCCAAATTCCACGTTTTTTTCTGTCTTAGATGCAAAGAGTTCATTTTGGCAAGAAATGCTTGACCGCAAATCTTCACTACTGACTACATTCAGTACCCCATTTGGTAGATACAGATTCCACAGGATGCCTTTTGGAATAAATTCTGCCAGTGAAGTCTTTCAGAATACAATGGAGCAAATTTTTTCAAGCTACCCATGTGCAGTAATAGTTGATGATTTACTAGTAGGAGATAATGGTGAAGCAGAGAATGACAGAAACCTAAGGAAAGTTATGGACAGAGCACGTGAAGTCAATTTAAAGCTCAGTCCTCTGAAGTGCAAATTCAGACTACCAGAAGTTACTTATGTAGGTCATTTATTTACCAGTACAGGCTTATGACCAGATCCTTCTAAACAAACAGCCATTCTTGAAATGCCAGTTCCAGACAATGTCCAAGGCTTACAGCATTTTCTCGGTATGGTTAACTATTTGAGCAAATTTATCATTAACTTTAGTGAGTTATTAGTGCCTTTAAGAGAGCTGACATGAAAAATATTGCATGGTTGTGGTTAGAAGGTCAGAATCTGATGAAGTCCTTACTACCGGGGCAAAAGCGCTTAATGTGAAATAAAGTGGAGTTTCCAGCTTCCCGTTAGTCCTTCTGTTTTGTTTTATGTGTTTGTGTGTAATGAAGCTGCTTGAACAGAACCCACTAATGTTCATCTGTTTTATCCTAACCAGAGGAGCGACAGTAGGTACAGTCCATTACTAACGGAGTAAATTAGCTTACAGACACTGCACATTTTTAGTTTCTTAAATGGCTTCATTGCATTAATGTGATAGATTTGCTTTATCTTCCTCTTTCATGTCTGTCTAACCTCGTAGTTCACTGCAGTCACCTTAAATGGCCTCTGTATCTTTGTCGGAATTTTGTTTTCCCTGGAGGGTGCTAGCACTAATTCTTGATCTCATGGGTTAAATTCTCTGTGTTGTGCATTTTATTATAAACTCTTTGTTGAACCTCCAGGGGTGCCTTCATGTTTTCTCTTACTATAGGCATAACTAGTATTTAATCTGTACTGCAGATTAAAACCATATCTGCCACACATTTAAATGATTACTTCTCTTCTTCTCATGTTTCTTTAGCAGTGTTAAACAGTCCTCTTGGATGCTTGCTGTGCAAAAGGTCAAATGGAGTATATCCAGTTGAAACTTGTGACACCTCTGATGGTAAACAGTAAATAGGGTAATTGCTAGTAGGTGCACTACACCTCTACAATAACTTTTATTAGTGTGGCTTTCAGTGTTTTATTAAACCCTCTACTAATCCATCAGTCTGCAAATAGTAGACTGTGTTCAGCTGATTGACTTTCAATCACTGACAAAAATGATGAATTGCACTTCACATCAAGGGATTGCCATGGTCAGCAAGTATTTTAGGGATACCCACTCTGAAAAATAACAGTGCCAGTTCTCTGGCAATAGCCTTAGCATTAGCTTGGTGGACTGACACTGCTTCCAGAAAGAGTTCTATTAGCATGTTGTAATGACACTGTTTCTGGTAATTTAGTAGCATAGTGATTATGACTAGTATGCATTAGCATAGCTAGGGTGGGATGACAAGGGCAACTGCCCCGGGCACAAAATGCTGGGGGGGGGGTGTTGTAAAGATAGGAGGTACTGCCAACCATGTAAGGAGAAGTAGGGCAGTTCATAGGTAGGTACTAGACTATCGACCCAAGAGCCTAAGTAAGCCTAGCCAACAAAGTTCCCTGGCGTATACCAACCCAAGAAAGTTAATTTCCTGTGCCCTTGTCGAACAGAGCCACAGAAGTGATCCCCGGGGTGTATTTCCTATTCCCATCCACTCATCAAGATTTTTCATGAAAAGTGTTAATGAGAAACTTTGCTTAACATAGATGGATACCTAGTTCCAGAGTATGGGAAGTCTCTGGGACAGGAATCTATCCCTCCAGCAAGTCCTGTTTATTGTGGTGACAAGGTTTAGGTCCCTAGAGTGTGTAGCTCAGAGGGATTGGGATTTCTTTAAGTGTAGCATGTCCAACAGCTCTGGGTTTGACATAGCTTTATATGTTAGGCAGAGATCACCTCGGAGAAGGCAATATGCTATGGAGTAAAGCTGGAGTTTTTTGTGATGATCAGTGTAGGGCATCTGTTTGAGGCCAGTAATTCTCTTTGTGAGGTACTTCTGTGGCCTTTCCAGCAGCTGCAGATGTCTTGTGAGGTACATTCAAAAAGGGGCGTTGTACTCTATAATGGGTCTAATGAGTGTCGATTATAGGGGAACAATGATCTCTTTTTTCCTGGATGAGAACCCTTTTGTGATGAGGTGTGCTATGTAGAAGGATTTCCTGACTACTGTGGCAATGTGATTATTAAAGGAGAGACTACTGTCCACCTGGGATCCAAGGTCTCTTATCACACATTCAGTGTTAAGAAGACTGCTGCCTATGTGGTAGTGCACGGGTACAGAGGTTTTACAAAAGGGGATAACAATGCACTTTTTGGCATTGAGCTTGAGGCCATGGCTCTGACACCAGGCATCTGTCTCAGTGAGGCCCTTCTGTAGGATGTCCACATCATTTGGGGACTTGACTATAGCTCCTAGTTTGCAGTCATCTGCGAACTTCATTAGCCAGAGGCCTTCTGTGTTAGCCTGTACTTCAGAGAAGTAGATACCAAACAGGAAAGGTCCCAGGACTGAACCCTGTGGTACTCCACTTGTCACTGGTTTGAAGTCAGATTTGGAGTCTGCAACTTTTACAGTGTGGGTTCTTTCAGTGAGCCAGTTGGCAACCCATCTTGTGACATAGGGATTTATACCTAGTTTAGTGAGTTTAACTATAATTCCAGAATGGGGAATGGTGTTGAAAGCCTTGGCAAAGTCAAGATAGGCTGTGTGAACCACCTTACCCTCGTCTACGGCTTTGATGACTGCCTCAAAAAAGTTGACCGGGTTCAGGAGGCAAGATCTGCCTTTCAAAAACCAGAACTGGGTGGGGTCCAGAGTTTGGAGGTTACCAATGTCTTTGTTTATGAATTTCATGATGATACGTTCCATGGCCTTGCAGACAAGACTCATCAGGTTAATAGGGCGATAGTTCCCTGGATCAGTGGTGGCTCCCCCTTTGTGGAGTGGGATAACTGTTGCTGTGTGCCATTCAGTGGGCACAAAGCCTGACGGGAGACTATGACTGAACATGGTGCTTAGGTGGGGAGCTAGCTCATTCTGACGTTCATGTAAAACGTAGCCTGGGATGTTGTCCGGTCCCATGGATGCTGTGCTTTTGGCTTTAGAGAGTGCTGCTTTTACCTGTGAAGTTGTGATTACAGGGACTCTGCATTCTTCCTGTATAGATATGGGCCCTTTAGCGGGTGAAGGGGGGTAAAGTTCGCACTGAACCTATCTTCCAGGATGTTGGCGATATCAGTTGGTTTTGTAATTGTTGTGCCATTGTGCTGTAACTCAGAGCAGATCTGGGTGTTGCCATTGAGATTCTTGACATAGCTGTAGAATGCTTTGTAATTGTCCTTAGAATCAGTGGCAATCTTGTTTTCATAGCTAGCTTTGGAGGATCTTATAAGGGATCTCAGCTTCTTGCTGAGGCTGACCAAGGAACTCCTCCACTCATGGGATTTTACTCTCTTTTGCAACAATGTTTTCCTTCTGTTGTAGAGTTTGTTTATGGCAGGGGACCACCAGATTGGCTTCCTTTTTTGGAGGATAGCATCTTGGTTCTGTTTGGGATAGCACGAGCCATGCACTCATGTAAGTGCTTATAGAGTGCATTTGTGTAGGATTCAGCAAATGTAATTGTATTCTCCATCTGCATGGGTGTCATGAAGTTCACTACTTCTCTCTTAAGAAACATGAAGTTGGCTTTGGAGAAATTTTTTACCATGGTTTCCTTAATGGGGAGGGTGTGGGGGCGAGATGTGGATATCTAGGGTGATTAGCTTATGGTCGGATCTGACCAACAAGGAGATGACTTCAGGTGTGGAACACCAGTCACTCATGTTGGTAATGACTAGGTCTAGGATATTGTTACCCCTGGTGGGGGTGTGGATAAGTTGATCCAGGTCATTGGAATTTATGAATTCCAGAAAGCGCTACGCGAAGGAGTTGGTACATGAGTAGTTTTCCCAGTTAATGGTGGGGTAGTTGAAATCGCCCAATATTAGGGTGTTTGCTTGAACCCTAACATTTTCCAGTATATCAAGAAAAGAAGAGTGGGAATCATGGGGCATTGTGGGGGATCTGTAGCAAGCTACAATTTGGATTGCAGTTTTGCACAGAGTTAGTTGCACTTGGATAACCTCGGCTGCATTATGCTGAGCAACTAGCCTGGAGGTGTGGATATCCTTAATGAATATGGACACACCTCTGCCTTTGGTGTTCCGGTCCAGGTTAGATGGCCGAACAGTGTGGTATGAGTTATAGCCTGGTAATGCAGGGGTGCTCTCTGGAGCCTTGAACCAGGTCTCAGTCACTGCACAGACATCGATGTTCTCCATTTTAAGGAGTGCCTTGAGTGAGTGCATTTTGAGATTTAGACTTCTAGCATTGAGTAGCATTACCCTCAGTTTTTGCTTGCCTGTTCCTGTTATGGTGGTGAATTTGTCATTTGAACCTTGCCTAAAAAAGGCACTATAGGGGCGGCAAGAGTCTTTGCCAGTATCCGGAATCCCAGGGGTGACAGATGCAGGCCATCTCTGGCAAAGCATCATGGACTGTCGACCATGTCGTCCCAGGCAGACAGATACTGAATCCCCTTAGAATGACACCAGAAGCTTAGCCAATTGTTGAAGTCAATCATTTTGTCCTTGTGTTGCAGTGTCATTCTGGGCGATGGCAGGATGCTACTCAGGGCTAGGGTCATACCTGCCTGGGCTACAAGATTGGAGAGTTCTTCCATGTCTCTTTTCATGTAGTCCTGGGAGGTACATCTCAGGTCATTCACGCCAACATGGATAATCACAGAGTCATAGTTGTACTTGTTGTGGAGTAACCTGAGTGCATGGGTTATGTGGCGGATCCTGGCACCCAACAGGCAGCTGACAGTGACCTTCTCCTTGTTTAGCCTGGTGAGTGGGACATCAGTGTGCCTGACTATAGAGTCACTTATGACTAGTGTGTTGGGTATGTTGTTTTGCCTTATGGGCTGTGGTTGAGTGGCACACTGAGTCTGTAGGCTATGTGTCATTTGGGTTGTATTGGTGGTGGGAGGTTGCTTGCATTTCTGCTTTGGAGGTCTCTGTTGCTTGAGCAGATTATTATTGAGAGCCTACGCAAATGTTTTGTGTTTCTATGTGTGAATTTTGGTGGTGTAGGTTTAGTGGGACTATGTGATGAGTGTGGTATGGTGCAAGTGTTTACCTTCTCCTCTTGACTATCAAGTTCAGTCTTGGTTGGAGAGAGCTTTACCTCCAGTTTGGCTAGATAAGTGCATCTCTCACAGGTTGTAGTGTTGGGTGGTAGGAGGAGAGGGTTGTCTGTGTACATGAGGCAATTTCTACATTGCCCCAAGATGCCCAGATTCATCAGATAGACAGGAGAGAACACTGGGAGCTGATCCTTGGACATGCCTGAATAAAAAACTATTTTCCTCTATACAACTGAGGAAAGTGAGTACAAGAGCTGTTTTTCTCAAAGTAAATGAGGAAAGTAAGTACCAAAACTGTTTTCCTCTAGGTGATGATGAAGGGTGAGTGCTGTAGTAATTTGTAGTTTATTTAGTGCTTACAACAAGTTCTGAACATGTGCTGAGCATGGGTAAGCAAATTCAAGTGCTAAAACTAAGAATCTGTATCTGAATCTTGTTGTAGATAGGCTACCTAGTGCTTACCACTCCCGCTGATAAGCTACAAGGTTTCCCTCCAACACAAAAATGCTTGGGGGCACAGAAGCTTACAAGCAGTCCTGGATACAGCAAATCGGTATCTGGACTAAATTAGTTACAGGGAAGGTGGGAAGCAAATGCAAAGGCAGGCTTTTAAACCAGAAAGTTGAAAGAGATGGAAAACTGCCCAAATGGCCAATAAACTACAATTTCTGAGCCAGAAACCACTCTTGTGATAGATAGGCTACCTAGTGCTTACCACTCCCACTGATAAAATAGAAGGCTTCCCACCAACACAGAAAGGCTTGAGGCACAGAAGCTTACAAACAGTCCTGGATACAGAAAATCTGTATCCGGATTAGACTACTTACAGGAAAGACAGAAAACAAGCTTGGAATTTATATATATATATAGTTTATGTAAATATTTTCTCCAAACAGTTATTCATTGTAGTTATAAGTATCCATGTGTAGGGTTTAAAATGTATGAAGTATGTCGGGAGGGGCTATGGTCCCACCCCCCCCATTGTGGGGGACAGTGCCCCCCACACCCCCCAACTATAAGTACTAACTCCAGGATCGCACTCTTCTTCTTCCAGCTTTTCCCGGTTAGGGGTCGCCACAGTGGATCACCCGTCCGCTTATGATTGGCAGTGGAGTTTTACAGTGTCGAGTTGCCAGCAACCTTCCACAGAAGGCACACACACATAGACACACACACACACACACACACACACACACACACACACACACACACACACACACACACTCATGCCTAGGGCCAATTTAGATTGTCCAATCCACCTACAGCATGTCTTTGGGATGCGGGAGGAAACCGGAGCACCCGGAGGAAACCCACGCAACCACAGGGAGGACATGCAGACTCCACACAGAAGGCACCTCAGCTGGGAATCGAACCAGAGAACCTCTTGCTGTGAGGCGGCAACGCTAACTGCTGCACCACCGTGGATCGCACTACCGTGGGGAAAAGGGCATATAGCATTTTCAGTGTTTTGAGTTTCAGTCAAATGAGTTTTCAGTGTTTTGATCTTTTTATGTTTTGGTTTCAGCCAAATGATTTTCCATCAAATGAGTTTTCTATCATTTGATAGGGACCCATATATATATATATATATATATATATATATATATATATATATATATATATATATATACTTTTTTTTAGTTAAGTGGGTTGGCTTTCTCAAAAAGATTTCTCTGTATTAGAAATAATGAGCTAATGACAGTAGCAAAAACACTTTAAATGCAGTACAAGCTAGCACAATTGAGTGTGTAGCAAAAGTAAGGCAAATACAGTTTAAATAAATGTAGATAAGTTAAAAATGCTAAAAACAAGTTTATGAAAACTCAAATAAGAGTACTTGAACACTTAAAAGCACACAGAGCAGCAAATTAAGGTATTAAGGAAGAAGACAGTTATGTAAGAGCAGCTCAAGGAATTATTAAATCATTTTTTTTGTGGAAAGGGCGGGAACAGAGCAGATTAAAATCCTATATGGGATGTCCTTCCCAAGTGCTCTCGCTGTACACAGTAGAGGAGATGGGGCTGGTAGGAATGTCTGAAATCAAAATATGATCTCACTGTACTCAGTTGAGTGAGCAAATGAGATGGGCCCATTAGGGGTGTCCAAAAACAGATTTACAGCAGGGGCGGGCAATTCCAAAGCCACCAAGATTAATACCACAACAAGAACATTGGGAGACTAACTGCAGCTAGAGACAGGGAGTATTATCTCCCTGTATTATATTATATATACATATATATATATATATATATATATATATATATATATAAAACAGTTATCTACAAATTTATAATCTTAAATAATAAGTGCAGAGAAAAGTATACTTAAATTAGCTTTTGTCAGCTGATTTATGTAGGTAAATCTCAGCGGCCAACCATTCAGAAGATGAGCAGAATGATTAAAAAATGTGACCAGCACATATTGTAATGCAAACAGAAACCCCCAGGCTAAGTTAACACAGGATGTCAAAAGCAGTCTAACAACTTTCAATGTATCCAGATGGCTATACTTTTTCACACTTTAGGCAACTAACTGCAGCTAGAGACAGGGAGTATTATCTCCCTGTATTATATAATATATAACAATTATCTACAAAGTTCTAATCATTAAGTGCAGAGAAATGTATACTTAAATCAGCTTTTGTCAGTTGATTTATGCAGGTGAATCTCAGCAGCTAACCACTCGGAAGATGAGAGTGGAGATATAATGTTGGCCAGCACAAATTGCTGGCATTTTGTAAATAATTATATGTAATTTGTATATCAAACTGATTTGTACATATGTTTGTGTTGAAAAATGTATTTTTAAAGCTGCTTGTGTTAAAATGTATCAACAGTGTGTCCTGTTAGAAAGAAAAGAAATGTACATGCATTATTGTAACTGTTTAAATGTATATGTTTAGCAGAGGATACTGGAAGAGAAAATAAAAAAGGGTAATCTCAAACCTAAAAATAGCAAAGAAATTAAATACTGGCCTTAGTCCATGAAGATGTTATCTAACAGTTTTGAATGAAGCCAGAGATGCAATGTCTATAAAAAGTATGGTTTATTAGCTCATGTAGGAAGAAGGGAAGTGTGTTATGATTTTATGACTACCAGCAGCTTTACTAGATCTGAACAATGCAACAATGGTCTTGTGGGTGCATTATTGATATGTAGGTGCTAAAATCCTGGCAGCTTCTAGTGTTGGTCACAGCGTGAGAACCAGAAGTTGGATGACCAGGTGTATGTGATGTCATTCGGTAATTTACTCTGAAATAATATTTAGATATTTACAGAGATAACTCTGTCAATCAGACTGAGCAGTCTGTTCTTGGAACCTGACAAAGGAGGAAGACCACTCACCCACTTCATCTTGCCTTGTGCTAAGTAAGTGACCAGGGATAGCAATTCTCTAAATCAGTTAGGAAAATATAGTGAGAATAGTTAAGTATTGTTTTTCTGTAACTGTGTGAATCTTTCAGGCTGTGTTATTATTAATATGTCCTGTGACTGAAACTCTGGTGTTTGCTGTAAATATATATTTAGTATTTTATGTTCTTTTATTATTTGTTATTAAATATATTTAAACTTCTCATTGTGGCGGGTCCTTTTAGGGAATATTTAAGCTTCAAGAGTATTTGCATATATTTATTTGGTGATAACTCTGACCACTCCTGAAAGCCTTGCTGTTTGATCAACATTACCATTTGTATTAATATTAATTTCACTCAGTATAATTGGGTACCCTTTTAGGGGCCTTAGGTAGTTGGCTTTATAGTGCCTGGTGGCAGTGATAACTACTTTATACTCTGGGCAGGAGGGGACATAGTGGGTAAATCTTTGCCAGCCTTTCCCAGTTGTGTGTGTGTGTGTGTGTGTGTGTGTGTGTGTGTGTGTGTGTGTGTGTGTGTGTGTGTGTGTGTGTGTGTGTGTGTGTGCACATGTCAGCTACCTGCAGCAGGACATGAAGAAAGTGATGAAGGACTTGGCTTTGGCACTAGGCCGAGGACCTAACTCTGCAGCTGTACCAGTGGGGAGATTTACTGGGGACCTGGAGGGAGAAAGAGAGAGAAATCCAGACCCCAGGCTAACTGTGTTCCCTGTGTGCTGTTGAGGGAAATTGAGCTTGATACAGAGAGGTCTGCATCTGGAAATACTGAGTGTATTTATTTATATTCCAAGTGAACATCCCTCTCCAGTATCAGTGGTGAGGATTCAGTCTCCTTGATTACTGGCCCAGAGTGGGGACATCACAGGTGTGATAATCTGATCTGGATCTCTCTTTAATACAACACAGACTTTTAAAAGCCAGTATTGCATTGCCATTCAAACCTGAATGCTGTGGCACTCCACATGTGCTCTAAACTGTAGCTGTGGAGGGTAGGGCACTGGCTGAGCCAGCTACACTTCTGCTAATATGTATTGATACCCTTTGCTAGATTTTACAAATGGTCCCATGATGTCCATAGCTACATGTTCAAATGGTATTTCTGTAATATGCATTTGAGATCAAGGAGCTCTTGTATCTAGGATGGCATGAAGTTTTATGACATTATAAGCAAGAAGAACAGATGTTTCTATCACTTTCATTATGACTGACCAATAAAATCTGTCTAGTATTCTCGCTGTCACTTTTTTTTCCATCCCCTGATGACACTCTGATACATAACTATGGACTAGCTTCATTACAAGTTTCCTGTAAAATTATGATACTAGTAACTGATGCAGAATTTCATTTCTTATTTTTCTTTACTTACTCCATACAAAAATGCTGTCTTAATCTTTTTAACTCAAAATATGAATAGGAAGTAAAATGAACATCATGTTCACTATCTTTTTCTACAACATTGGTTATGTTCTCTCATGTTTACCTAAAGAATTGTCTTTCCATTTGAACTTTTTCAAAGTTTATGCAATTTCTCTATAAGTCAACTAATTTAATGACTATTTTTTCAGTAACATGCTTCAAGGTGGAAAGTATACCTTCTTCCCCCAAATAGTGACATTATAACTTTTTTCTACATATTCCCATGCAAACGGGGTATTTCTAAACACAAACTTCCTTCTGCTTTACTTTCTCTACTGTCAGCAAAGACATTCTGATTGCACATTTTTCTTTAAAATTGCACTCTACCTGAATATGAGCAGATACCATCTTTTCACTTTCTCTTCCTTCATTATTTCACTCTCCCAATATAGAGTGTATACCAGTATACAATTTTTCATCACATTTTCTTCTGTCTTGACTTACATCTATGTCTATTTGGATTCTCTTACTTCTTACTAGCAGAACTGGGTTCAAAACCCTGTAGTTCCACACCTATGTCACACTTAATATTTAGTACCTTTTCTTTGCCACGAGTGACTTCATTCAAGTGTCCAACTTTTGTTCTGTCTCTGTTTCAGTAACATTAGCGCTTGTAGGTCTCCGTGTACACTTCACACTTCAGTCATATACTGCTTTTTTAACTTCAGAGTTGCCTGTCAGTTCACCTTCAGTTCCTATACTAATTTCTCTTTCAGTTTTAGGTTTCTGCTGCTCTATCATTAGGGAAGGCTTTTTTGGTTCCCTTCTTGCATATCGCTATTGCCAGCCTGGCCCACAGTCCCCCATATCTGTGTTGGGTTTACCAGTTACTGTTCTACTACCAGTGTCCCAGCTGGCAGTAAGAAAGTTTTGAATCATCAAATAAATCTCATAAAGTAAGGAAACACAAAAAAGTATCTTGACTAAAATAAGCAAAGTGATTAAAAAGATACATTTATTAGACACACTTAGCGCTTTCTTCCCTCTAATGCCTCGGGACTTCTTCAGAGTAAAAAAACTTACTCTTGAATTCCTTCTAGAAGGTACAAAAGTCATATCGCTTTTAAATAAGGAGGCATGTTTAGTTGTAGTAGAAAAGGAACTAAAATTGTATATTTTATAGTCATTTTTGTGATTGTTTTATTATTGTTGGTAATCTTTGGATAGGTCTTGTTCACCCTCCCTTTCCTTCTCTGTTGTGGTAGTAAATTCCATGGTTGATGTCCCTGGTAATTGTTTAAATGGTGGTGACGTCCCTCGGATCTGGTTCATTTTCTCTGGTTCATCAGTTCCTTTGGAAACACATCTAGAATCACAAAGGACATGAATTTGGTTTCTTCATCATGGATGTTGTCAACCAGTACCCCATTGGTGGTCCCTGTAAGGTAAGGTTGGAATGTAAGGAACTTGAGTGGCAACTTAAGACCAATGCCATGGGTCATTATGGTCTCAATGAGTCCACATCCCTTACTTGTTGTTTAAAATTGAAGGCATTAAGCTATTAGACAATAACCATTGAGATGGTAAACATCTTAGGTGCTTGCATGAATACGAAAGAATGTTTTTAGAGTTTTCAACCTTAATTTGGATGTTGTGATGAATATTAGTGTACAATGAATTTTAATGTGTATTTGCTATGGGTGACTTTTTAGTAATGTAATAATATGAATTTAAATGGTCCTGTTTCTTTAAATTTCTAAGGGCTTGATTAATTGAGGACATGGTCATTGTTTTTAGTTGAGTATTTATACAATGAACTCAAGAGGAAGTTTTTTACTCTGAAGAAGTCCAGAGGCATTAGAGGGAAGAAAGCATTAAGTGTGCCTAATAAATGTTTCTTTTTAATATCTATGTTTAATTTACTCAAGAGACTTTTTTTGTATTTCCTCACTTCATGAGATTTATTTGGTGATTCAACACATTCTTACCACCATCAGGACACTGGTGCACTTTTTATGCTTTGGCATTTCTTTGTTTTTGAAAAAGGGATTGCTGTTAAAAGGTTGGCTATCCATTTACATCTATGGATGCAGTCACAGTGCAGATAAGTTCAGCAAGAATGTGACAAGAAACATAGTTTGCTCAACCAGCACCCTATGCCAAGACCATGGACCAAAGTACTACCACCTCAAGTGAAGAGCAAAAAAAAAAAAAAAAACTTTATTAAACTAATCGTAACGATCAACTTATTACAGAACCATGTCCCCCAGCCCTTGCATTCCTTTGCAAACAGTGAATAACATCAGCTAATTAGTAGGAGGAGTTGAGAACTAGCATTCCTCTTTTAGCCTGAATTATTTGGAGGCATCTCTACTTAGCTAGAGTGCTTGTTTGGCTTGCTTGTTGTACTCTGCATGAATATTGCTGATCTCTGCATTTTATTTTGAATTGAATTTTTTCATGTAAGGTTTGGCTACTTCTATTTTTTATCTTTTTCTTATATTACATTTGTTTTGTTTTAAGTTTTCTGCTCTGTTGGAGTATTAAGAGGTCTTGGCTAGAACCAAACAGTGAATAACATCAGCTAATTAGTGGGAGGAGCTGGGAAATAGCATTCCTCATTTAGTATGAATCTTTTGGAGGCATCTCTATTTAGCTGACATGCTTGTTTGACTTGCTCGCTGTACTCTGCCTGAATATTGTTGATCTCTGTCTGCATTTTATTTTGAACTCAAGTTTTTCATTTAAGCTTTCATTACATCTATTTTTTTTTATCTTTTTCTTATGTTACATTTGTTTTGTTTTAAGTTTTCTGTTCTGTTGGAGTTTTAAGAGGTCTTGTCTAGGGTGGCTTTTGAGTTGACAGCCCCTACTATAAATCTGATTTTTGACACTCCTCCCAGTCCCATCTCATCAGCTCATTCAACTGAGTACAGAAAGATCAATTAGTAAGGCCCATCCTTTAGTTTCTTAACCTAGCATTATATTTTGTTTTCTCCCTTCCCATTTAACTTCAAACATTGCACTTTATTCCGTTGCTTTTACTGTATTTGCATTTCTTCTTACTTTATTTTGCTTTAGCTGCTTGTTCGTAAAAGTGTTCAGTTGCATTTATTCTGTTGCATGTGTTACTGCTTGTTAGTAGCCTGATTAAATTGTAACTGTTATTCTAAACCTCTTAGTTTTGCTTTAAGCATTTGTGTTTCAGGCCAGTTATTTTACTTTAAGAAGGCTTGTGGTCTACACTCTTGTGGGAGGAGAGGGTAGCCTCTGTCCTTCTGATCTGGGAATTGCTGGTTGAAGGCTTATTGTGTCTGTTATTCTGAAAGTGTCTTAGTTCTGGTTTAAGCACTTGGGCTTCAAACCAGATATTTTACATTAGGAAGGTTTGTGTTCTAGACTCTTATGTCAGGAGAGTGTACTTGCATCCTTCTAAGCTGGGAATTGCTGGTGAAAGCTTATTGTGCCTGTTATTCTAAGTGCCTTTGTTCTGGTTTAGGCACTTGGGTTCTAAACCAGTTATTTTACACTAGGAAGATTTGTGGTTTAAACTCTTCTGGTAGGAAGGATAGCCTACGCCCTTCTAAGCTGGGAATTGCTGGTTGAAAACTTATTGTGTCTGCTATTCTGAATGTACCTTAGTTCGGATTTAAGCACTTGGGCTCCAAATCAGTTATTTTATATTAAAAAGGTTTGTGGTCTAGACTTGTGTGGCAGGAGAGTGTAGCCTACACTCTTAGAACCTGGGAATTGATGGTGAAGGCTTATTGTGCCTGCAATTTTAAGTGTCTTTGTTCTGGTTTAAGCACATGGGTTCCAGACCAGTTATTTCACACCAGGAAGGTTTGTGGTCTACACTCTTGTGGCATTATTCTACTGAACTGCTGCTTTATTTAAACAGTTTTTGCTGTTGTGACTATGATTTTCTACACTTTGAATTTCTACTTCTTCTGCATTTTATAGCACAGGATATATTCAGGCTTGCTGAATCTAGGTTGTTTGGTATCATTTGAGCACTAAAACCAGCCATCTTACATTAAGAAGGCCCCACTGTACACTTGTGGATGAAGTGTGCCACCAAGGACCCATCTGAATTGGGGATTGCTGATATAAGTCTCAGTCTTGGGCTTTCTTATTGTTTACTTTGTTTTAAAATCATTTAACTTCACTTGTATTTAAGCCTCATTTTTACCTACAGCTGTGCATCATGCAACATCGTTTAGCACAGCTGTGTATAGCTGTGCATAGAAGCAAACATCTAGAAAGACAATTTTCCATTGATATCTGCTAGAGTACCTTCCTAAGCTCCCCTGCTTCACTGTACACAACACAGTTGAGCACTGCTGTCCTGTGAGTAACTCAGTTGTGCATTGTAAAGTGTTGACACAGTTTTGTACCCCTAGCCCACCATAGAAGAGCCACTTTTTATTATCCTTACAACAAAACCTGGTCCATCTACCCCACTCCCCACTAGTTACTACAGTATATACCTGCCATAATGGACAGACATTTTCCCACCATTTCTCCACCCAGCTAGATTGACATGGGCATCCTGAGGCAATGTAGCAAATACTGACAACCAATTACTCCTAAAAACAAACAACTAAACATGTAAGAGCTGTATTTATACTATGAATTTGGAATCAATTCTCTCACATTACAACAAACCAGATATCAAACAGGTTGCCAGCACACACACACACACACACACACACACACACACACACACACACACACACACACACACACACACACACACACACACACGTCACCTCTTACCCATAACAAGCTCACAACATATAAACCCCCATAAGTGGAGGTACTTGCTAGAAGCCTACCTAAAGATCAGAGACCTGCCAAGCTCAAACCTAATGCACACACTGCACACCAAACAGAGTCCACTACACACTATAATACACACAACAGTGTCTCAGCCAATAAGAACCTAAGGCAAAACACCTGAAAACCAAATGTCTTGGTCATAGGCAACTCCATAGTGAGACACACAGATATCCCCCTCACCAGGCTCGACAAGAAGGTCATCATCAGCTGCCTGTCAGGTGCCAGGATCCATCAGATCACACATGCACTCAAGTTTCTCAGCAACAAGTGCTGTTATGGTTCTGTCATAGTCCATGTTGGAGTGAATGACTTGAGACATACCTCACTGGACTATATGAAGAGGGACATGACTGAGCTCTTAGATTATGTGTCCCAGGCAGGTATGTCCCTAACCCTAAGCAGCATTCTTTCATCCAGGATGATGCCTCAGTATAAACAAAAAATGATTTATTTCAACAATTGACTTAGCTTCTGGTGTCAGTCCAGGGGTAGCCAGTATCTGTCAGCCTGGGAGGATATGGTCGACAGACCACACTGCTTTGCCAGAGATGGTCTTCAACTGTCACCTCTTGGCTATCGGTTACTGACAAGGTACTTGCCTCCCCATGGTGTCCTTTTTAGGTAATGTCATAACAACAAAATTCCCGATGTAAAAAATCTACTAGAGACAAACTCAAGGTTATGCTGCTTAATACTAGGAGTCTAAATTAGAAACTGCACTCACTGGAAGCACTCCTTACCTTGAAAGATGCAGATATCTGTGCAGTCACAGAGACATGGTTCAAGTCCACAGAGAGAATGTGGGCCATACAAGGCTATAATGACTTCCACACATTCAAACCTCAAAACGAGCGTGAAAGAACCAAAGGTGGATGTGTATTCATCTTCATTAAAGACAAATACACCTCAAAACTGGTCAAATGGTATGGCTTCCTAGAGCTACTACTCCAACTAACTGAAGGTAAAACTCCCTAATATATCAATGTTAGCTGTAGAGCCCCCACCATGAACCAAGAGAACCAGTCTGCCTACTTGGACCTACTTGAGTCACTCACTATATAGCCAAACACCTTGGTCATGGGTGATTTCAACTATCCTTCCATCGACTGGGAATTTTATATATATATATATATATATATATATATATATATATATATATATATATATATATATTTAGGATCCGTACAGTTCCCCGAATGCACTTTCCACCGATTGATTATCGGTGGGGCATATTTACGCAAAAGTGCTTTTCACCGAAAAAGCACTTTCTTGTAAGTATGCCTGTTCCGGAGATCGTACTATGGTGCAGGTAAGGGAAAATTCCCTTTTCCCCACTGTAGTGCGATCTCAGAGTGAGAATATTTAAATAGGGGGGTGTGGGTGGCACAGCCCCCCCACATGGGGGGTGCAGGGGGGCTTGCCCCCCTGCATAAACGTAGATTTTTTTTTAAACGCACTTTAACGAGAGCATTTTTCGGTGAAAAGTGCTTTCGTTAAAGTGTGTACGGTGATAATGGATTCGGGCTTTTGCACTTTCGTGCAAAAGTCCTAGATCCATATATATATATATATATATATATATATATATATATATATATATATATATTTATTTATAGATATATATAGATATAGATATATATATATATATATATATATATATATATATATATATATATATAGGGAGTCAATTGCGAGGTAGTGCAGTGGTTAACATTGTCACCTCACAGCAAGAGGTTCTCTGGTTCGATTCTCAGCTGGGGTGCCTTCTGTGCGGAGTCTGCATGTCCTCCCTGCATTCATGTGGGTTTCCTCTGGGTACTTCAGTTTCCTCCCACATTCCAAAGGTATGTGTTTGGAGCATTTCTCCCTGGACATCCTTTGAAAACTGGCTCTGTCCTAGTTGGACAACAGAAACAGATATTCTGCACCTCCACAAGGGGCTCAAATGTCCTAGAATTAATACTCGCCAATACAGGGTGTCTCTGCACTACCCCCTGTGTGTTGCCCTCCCTGGTAAGGTCTGATTATAAATCAGTCTTGTTCAAAGTAATGATCATACCTGACCCCCCCCCCCCAACAGCAAAAAGAACAAAAAATGTCTCCAAAGTAAACTATAGCCTCCTACGCAATGGCACAAATAATTTCAAACTCTCTGCTGCCATTGTCAATAATGACATCTATACAGAGGTGTACAGAAATGCCCTGTGTAAACACCTATACAAATGTATAATCTCAGCTGTACCTGAACAGATCAAAACAAGGTCCTCACAAAGAAACAAGACCCCCTGGGTGATATCAAGCATAAATAGGTTATGCAACAAGAGGAAGAGACTAATGTCCAAAAACAAGAGGGAACTAGCTCAGCAGAGGAAGGACACCCTCCACAGCTTGAACAAGCAAATTAGATATCTTGTAATGCCCTCAAAGCCAATTACAAAACTAAACTAGCATCCCCTAGCTAAAGATAATCACAAGGCATTCTTTAGCTTTGTCAGAAATCTAAAAGGGAAGACCCAGCTTTGCATCAAACTAGTAGTGGATGGTGCCACTCATACTGACCCTGAGGACATTGCCAACCTGCTAATAGACAGATTTGGTACAAACTTAGCCCCTCTGTTCAACCAGACACACCCCAAAGCATATCTGTCACCAGTCCTCTACCGAGTATCTCCAAAGAGTAGATCATAACCCCACTCTCCATGGCCAAAAACATAGCCTCTATGGGTCCAGATAACATCCCAGGTTACCTACTAAATGGCCTGTGAATGATACAACTGGTGCAGGATTATGAAGCACTTCTTCATACTCTGCATAATCATCAACTGGACATTAAAGACTGTCGTAGATAAGGATACGACAATGGCAATAACATGATGGGGAAACAAGCTGGAGTGCAGGCCCGGATAAAATAGATGAAGTCAAGGGTTTTTATGTGCCATGTGCCTGCCATAATTTAAATCTTATAGTTAGTGATGGAGCACATTCATCCCTACAGGCAGTGTCTTTCTTTGGATGTCTGCAAAACATTTACAAACTCTGTTCAGCATCAACAAGTTGATGGCAGATCTTGAAACGACACATAAATGCCACTGTGAAGGCACTGTCTGACACTCGTTGGGAATGCAGAATAGACTCTGTCAAGGCAGTATAATTTCAGTTGGAGGGAGTCGTGGAAGCATTACTGAAGATAGGTGAAGCTTTACATACAAGTGATGCCGCGACATATCAACAAGTAGGGGACTCTGCTCAGAACTTATGCCATATCAATTCATTTTATGTTTAGTAGTTTGGTATGATGTGCTGACAGAGGTGAATTCTGCAAGCAAAGTTCTGCAGTCCATCAGTTGATATTTCTACATCTGTCAAAGTGCTGGTGTCAACTGTAGACTTGCTGAAGAATTACAGAGAGACAGGATTTCAACAAGCCATGGGTGAAGCCTCTAAGATAGCAGAAGAACTGGATGTTGGCACCACATTTCAGGAAAGGAGGCAGAGGAAAGTAAAGCACTTCTTTGACTATGAAGGAGAGGATGAGGCTGCACAGGATCCAATGGTAAAACTATGCTTAGACTTCTTCAATGTGCTGCTGGACACAAAAATACAATTGTTTATTTACGGGTTTAAGCAGCTTTCAGAATTTGATAAGGCTTTTGGATTTTTATCAAATATTAAAGCTTTGAGTGAAATTGCAGAAGACACATTGCTCCAACAATGCAAGGTTCTGAAAGAACAACTGATAGGATAAGAGCTTCTGTGACACTGATGACACGAACTGAAAAGAGTTTCTCAAATGATTGATAAAGAATCATCATCAGTGATTGCATTAAATTTCCTCATTTGCAGCCACTTGCAAGATGTCTATATAAATACTTAGATTTCACTGCGCATTTGTTTGACTGCACCTGTTACAGTGTCTACTGTAAAACGTAGCTTTTCTAAACTGAAACTCATAAAGACATACCTAAATTCATTAATGAGTCAAGAGAGACTCTCAGGCTTAGCTGTGCTCTCAGTTGAGCATGAAGTGGTACAAGGTTTATCACACGGCAGCCACAGTGAAAACTATGTATGAAAGAAAATTTGTAAGTTCCCAGTAAAACACTAGGTATGTGCTCATATTTCCTTTGCAGTAATCTTTTATAGTGCTGTATGGCAGTATTTTTCAGGTAGCACCTTAGTCTGGCTTGTATAGTATGCTGTGTATTCAGATTTTTGCTTACTCTTGCTTATGTATATGTGTTTTATATATATATCTATATATCTATATATATATATATATATATATATATATATATGTGTGTGTGTGTGTGTGTGTGTGTGTGTGTTGTATATATGTGTGTCTGTATACATACACATACCTATACTCTACCTCCCCTACATCTCCTACTAGCCATTCTTACTTTCATTTCTTGTTTCCAAATTCCTATACAACTAGATCCTACCCACTTTAAATAAGCATCTGCCTAACTATTAACTCATTTTGCTCTAAGCAGCTTAAATAATATTGTAACTAGTCACATTTTTTTCTGCTAATTGTTTAAAACCTTGTTTGTAACAACTCACATACTTGTCTGCCAACTGTTAATACTCTGTATAACTGAATTGCCTGAAGAGCTTTTTTTTCTCTCCAGGTCTCGGCTTGTAAGATCCTATAGTTGATTGTTACTACTATGTTACTAACATTTAATAAATTGTTTTCTACTCCAGAGGAGCTTTTCTCACCGGGTCTCTGCTGAAAATGAGCCAAAAGCTCAGCCAGACTAACCCGTTTAACAAATGTAAAATAAATAAAAAATAAAAATAATAAAAAAACACACAAACACACACACATACACACACACACACACACACACACACACACACACACACACACACACACACACACACATATATATATATTATTATTATTAATATTATATTTATGTTATTTATATATATATATATGTGTGTGTGTGTGTGTGTGTGTGTGTGTGTGTGTGTGTGTGTGTGTGTGTGTGTGTGTGTGTGTGTGTACACACACACACACACATGCATATACATACAATATAGTTTGGTTTGGTTTCTGATCACATACAAATGTTCAGAAATGCTATCTTTGGAAACCCTTTCAGTTCTCCCTACATAAAATATAGTTGGCAAATAGCAATATATATGCCCCTCCCTTGGACCCACAGTTAATATATACCTGTACATTCATCAAACCTCTGCTCTCTCCTGGATATAAGGACAATGGGAACACCTACCACATTTGTAAGTACCATTTTTTAAATTACTGGTATAAAAGTCGGTAGACCTCATAACCTTTCGATGTAAGCTTTAATACACCAGCCCTTCCTAAAGACAGTACACGGCATACTTCCTAAAGCTGCTGTATTAATCCATCCCATGTCCAATATTTTCCAATTGTTTTTTGATAATTTTGGAAATGTCAGCATCTCCATTAGATGTAAGAATAAGACCCTCAGAATAACTAAAATCTAGGGTTTTATTATTATTAATAAATGCTACTGAATTACCCAGTATGGGGGGAAGACAGCATCCCTTTTACAATAAATTTTCTCAAAAATGTTGTAAAGAAAGTTGTTGGATATCCCCTTCTTGACAACACAGATGTCATTCCAGCACTTTGATACTGAAATAATTCTGGGCTTGAAATCATACAGCTCAGTTTCACTAGTTGCCTTTTCACCAATGGTCCTTTTTGTTGATGGGGTGGCAAATATTAAAATGGAGTAGACTATTGGAATAAGTTGGTTTTCAATAAAATTTGGATATATAAGTCTTACTGTCTGCATCCTTTCTAATTTCAATGTCTAGATATTTAATAACATCCATCAAATGTTACATGGTAAATTTAAAAAATTCAGTAATGTTATTAATATAAGAAAAAAATTCCATTAGCTTATCCTCAGTGTCTCTCCAAAATATTATAATGTCATCTAGGTAGTGGCCGTAAAGTGCCCACAAATTTTGGTAGCATGACTGGAATATCATTTTGGGCTTCCAGTGCACCATTACTGTGTTTGCAAAAAGAGGGGCACAAACTGCACCCTTGGCCACACCTGTTTTTTGTTTATATATCATTCCATTGAAATAGATATAATTATTTTCTAAAATAAGTTCAATAAAAGATTTCAAAACATTAATTAACGTATTGTCAAGGGATCTTGCATCAACTAAATATTCATAAAAGCATGATACCCCAGATCATGTGGAATGACAGAAAAGAGGCATTTGACATCTATTGTGACCAATATGATAGCATCACTGTACATACCCATTCCTATACTTTTGAGAAATTTCAAATAATCAGATTTGGCCATTCCATAGGTTTTTGATCCCTTTGCATCAACAATAGGATGCAGAAGTGGGTCTATCTTTCTTTATGTATTTTAGGAATGCCAAAGATACCCAGTAATCTTGGGTATGACATATTTACAAAGCCAAATTCATACAGTTTGATTTGTTCTTGCATCAATATATCATGTAACAAAAAAATCTATTTTACTGTTTGCCAAGTTCACCCAATTTCTGTTGACCAACCAGTATGACAAGATTTCTATTAATGTTTCAATTTTCGAGTAGTAATCAGTACTATTCATTACAAACAATCCTTCCCCCTTGTTGGGTTTCATCAAGCAAATATTTTTGTTTTTACAGATATTATACAATAGATTTAATTTGTCTTTGGTAAGGTTGTAATGCATAGATCTCCTCTTGTTGCCCAATATTTTCTGAATGTCCTTGTGACGATAGGAGGTACTACCAGCATAGCTAGCTGGAATTTTGTAAATGATTATATGTCATTTGTGAATATCAAACTGATTTATACAAGATTCTTCTGTTACAAATGTATTAGAACTGTATGCCATGTGTATATCAAACTGATTTGCACAGATGTTTGTGTTGAAAAAGTATTTGTAAAGTGTTTGTGTTTGAAATGTATCCACAGTATGACCTGCTGAAGAGAACAGAAATATACATGCACTATTGTAACTGTTTAAATTTATGTTTTAATACAGGAAAGTGGCAGACTGGAGGTTAACCTTAGTTCAGCAAACTTTAAATATATCTGAAATTAAATCACTTTACAGGCTAGTCCATAAAGATGCTATCTCATAGGTTTCAATGTAGCCAGAAACACAAAGTCTGCAACAGAAAGCTTTCTGCATTGTCTTTGGTGTGAAATAATTACTACTCCGGAAGCATGGATGTATGAAATTGTTTTATGACTTCCAGCACCTGCCACAGATCTGAGCAAAAGCCCTTGTGTGTGTATTTTTATAGGTAGGTGCTAAATCCTGACAGCTTCCAGCAATGGGTGTTTGCATGGGGAACTAGAAGTCAGATAACCAGAAGTGATGTCACTCTACAAGTTATCCCAGAAGTAATATTTTAGATATTATTTTGAGAAGTCTGTTAGTGAGACTGAGCATTCTGTATTCTGTCTTGGGCCTGACAACAAGAAGGACCATTCACCACATCATCTGCCTTGCTGTATTAAGTAAGAAGGAAATAGTAATTCTCTTAGATTCAGTCAGAAATATAGTGAAGCTTAGTTTAGATGTTGTTTTTCTTTATTAGTGAGTCTGTCCTTCAATGTTATTTTAAATATTTCCTGTGATTTTGAACTCTGACGTCACTGTGAATATATACATAGCATTTTCTTGTTCTTTTATTATTTATTATTAAATATATTTAAAATTTCATTGTGGCT